>NW_017802403.1:1067748-1111976 GCF_001625305.1 Branchiostoma belcheri | reverse complement strand
CACGGAATGTGCTGTAAAAAATTGTTAAAATTAAATGCTTAGTTTATATAGTAAATATTGGGTGAGGGGTAAATATCTTTTTTAATCTAAAGGGAACCCTCCATCAACCCCCAGTGATTTGCACTGACCACTGCACAAGTACCAAGTGGTTTAGAGTAACTCCTTTTTCCACGGAATGAATTTGTTAAAGTCAAATGCTTAGTTTGTATAGTAAAATAGAAATATTTATTCAGTAGTAAATACCTTTTTTAATATAGAGGGAACCCTCTACCTAGCCCCCAATGGTTTTCACTGAGCGCTGCACACGCACTAGTGGTTTAGAACTTTAGAGTAACTCCTTTTCCCACGGAATGTGCTGTATAAATTTGTGAAAATTAATTGTTTAGTTCATATAGTAAAATAGAAATATTGATTGAGGGGTAAATATCTTTTTTTTTTTAATCTAGAGGCCTCTACCTAGCCCCCAAGGGTTTGCACTGACCGCTGCACACGTATCAAGTGGTTTAGAGTAACTCCTTTCCCCACGGAATGTGCTGTAAAAATGTTAAAATTAAATGCTTAGTTCATATAGTAAATATTGGTTAAGGGGGAAATATCTTTTTTAATCTAGAGGGAACCTTCTACCTAGCCCTTAAGGATTTGCACTGACCGCTGCACACGTACCAAGTGGTTTAGAGTAACTCCTTTTTCCACGGAATGAATTTGTTAAAGTCAAATGCTTAGTTTATATAGTAAAATAGAAATATTTATTCAGTGGTAAATATCTTTTTGATGTAGAGGGAACCCTCTACCTAGCCCCCAATGGTTTTCACTGAGCGCTGCACACGCACTAGTGGTTTAGAACTTTAGAGTAACTCATTTTCCCACGGAATGTGCTGTATAAATTTGTTAAAATTAATTGCTTAGTTCATATAGTAAAATAGAAATATTGATTGAGGGGTAAATATCTTTTTTTTTAATCTAGAGGCCTAGGGAACCCTCTACCTAACCCGCAGTGGTTTACACTGACCGGTGCACATATATTAAATGGTTTAGAGTAACTCCTTTTCTCACGGAATGTGCTGTAAAAAATTGTTAAAATTAAATGCTTAGTTTATATAGTAAATATTGGGTGAGGGGTAAATATATTTTTTAATCTAAAGGGAACCCTCCATCAACCCCCAGTGGTTTGCACTGACCACTGCACACGTACCAAGTGGTTTAGAGTAACTCCTTTTCCCACGGAATGAATTTGTTAAAATTAAATGCTCAGTTTATATAGTAAAATAGAAATATTGGTTGAGGGGTAAATATCTTTATAATCTAGAGGGAACCCTCTACCTAGCCCCTAAGGGTTTTCACTGACCGCTGCACACGTACAAAGCGGTTTAGAGTAACTCCTTTTTCCACGGAATGAATTTGTTAAAGTCAAATGCTTAGTTCATATAGTAAAATAGAAATATTTATTCAGTGGTAAATATCTTTTTTGATGTAGAGGGAACCCTCTACCTAACCCCAATGGTTTACACTGACCGCTGCACACGCACTAGTGGTTTAGAGTAACTCCTTTTCCCACGGAATGTACTGTATACATTTGTAAAGTTAACGCGGGGTGGGGACGACACTCGGCCCGCAGACGATCAAACCCACCGCCCGGCTTTGAACTCAAATTGCCGATGACATGAAAACCTACTTCAGAGGACACGCTGGATCCAAGGTCAAGTGCATTTGAGACCATCTTCTTACATCAAAGGGTAAAACTAATCAAGTTCGGGGTAAATCTTAGAGTTTGTCACAGACAGTGCTACATGTTCATTAACGTTCCTAACAGTCTATGTCGGTTCCTTGGATTTAATACACTTTTTAACGGTTCGGTTCTGAGTCTATCAGAGGGCTGGGTTATGTTTAGAAAATTGTTTCAGAACACCAAACAGTTCCCAATCCACTACAGATTTTGTCAAAGCACAAAAAATGTGTTTTTAATATCCTGAAGTGGCCTGTATTCAAACCTATTTACAAAACGTTTAATATACATACGTTTTAATGAAATTTCACATCAGGACAAAATATTAAAGCCAACTTTACGAGCTACGTAAAGTTAATTGTGTGTTTGTGGTTGATATGTAGGTTTGTAGTCAACCTGTCGTCCTTTATTTACTTCATGATAAACGATTTCTTGCCTCATCAGTTTTTGGTTAACCGCAACTAACCTCTTCGTCACCCAAGACGGCTAAGTTTAGAATATACATCAATTCGCGTGTAGATGCGGTGTTGGTGGGGAGGGGGGCGCTTGCTAGTACACGATCATACACCTGTCTTTTCGCTACAATGTTGCGACACCGCTAAGGAATGTAGCTTCGTCTTTTAAGAATTCTTTCACACCATCTTGCAAACACATGCTGGCAGACGAGACAAAGAGACATGCGTTTTCTCAAGTAATGATTTTGACACGTGTTAACAGATAGCCCAAGAGCTGCATTAGTCAGACTGTAGACATGTTCGTATCACCTGTTAGACCCTGCCTGTATATACATTGGCAGCCTGCAACGATTTCGATTCCCTTGTGTTAGCCTGTGTCACAACTCCATCACGCATACACATGCCTTATGTATCTATTTCCCAAGCAAAGAAGAAAAGCTTGTCACAAAAACCCAAAGCCGAAAGTTTGACTGACAATCAATTGTAGAATAGGTTATGAACAAAAATGAGTAACTTTCTTTGAGTATTTTTGTAACCGTGTCGACGTTTTGTTTTTGTTTCAAACAAGGTGTCAAGTTTAAATCAGAGCATGTGCGTTCTGATTGTAAAATAGTGCCACGTTGAAATGGATAATATGGCAACATGTGTACAGTTAATAATTATAATGAGCAAATACTGAGATCGCACGTAAAAACTGAAATACAGTCTTCAGTCCCTGTCACACATTCACGATCTTCCCCCGAATTTGTTTTCAAACCAGAGTCCCTTAATTCAGCTAATGCGTTTGGGGGCAACCTGGCTAGAATTTTCCAAACTTTTCTATACGAATCGAAGCGAATTTGAGTTAAATTTTAGTCAAATTTGACCCCGGAAAAGGTCTTTTAACATTGCAAACTCATTGATTCCCGAATGGTTGGTTGGTACTATGCTGACTTACTATGCTGACTTACCAGCCAACTATGGTCAAGCCAACACAGGTATAATTTAAACATCTTGAAACATTCGGCTGGTATAGTAGCCGACCTCGCCGAACACCAACCGACTTTACGCCGACCTACTACTAACCATAGTCGGGGGGCGTTCGGCTAGTGTTTCTGGTGGGGCGAAGTTCGTGAATGTGTGACACGGCCGCACATGGTTTTCGTCAGTGGTACAAATTTTGGGTGTCTAACCGGTAGAAAATACGTCTCGGGTGATAGTCCCTCCCTCCCTACTCACCTCGGCGTGTGCACCGGTACCGGCGGCGGCAGACGTGGCCTCAAGCCCCCGAACCTTCAGTCTCGTCTGCACGACGAAACTCAGCACCACGAAAACTAACCCGGGACTGTTCGGGGCACCGAATGGCGAGAGCCGCATGTTATTTGACAATAGACCCTGGGAGGGGAGAGAAAAAGCACGTTATATACCGTCTGGCTGGAGGGAGGGGAGGAGATGTCATCATTGCCAGCGTGTTTACAGCAAGAAAACTTGATATGGGGATTCTGTAGTCTAGGTCACACCTCTCACAGTCTCGTAGACAGTGCGCCCCCCTCCCCCTTTTCACGTGGACTCGCCTTTCAGCGAGTTTTTATGATCGCTTCTTTATATACCTAAAATTTATCACGGTTCTATTTTTTTAGGTTTGATAAGGTCTGTGCGAGGGTTAAAATAAGTGCTAAACGGAGTGTTAAATTTAGATGACATAGTGGGTTTGTTATTAGTTTTCCGTTAAAGGCAATAGGTTCCACCTGTTGGAAGGAAACCAAATGAAAGAAAGGAGCTAGCTGTCAAAATTTGTCAATGGCTTTTGGCTGGAGGCGTTTTCTTGGGGGTGAACTGCGGTTACAGACTGCAGTACCTCGCAACAAACGCTAGGCGTCTATTCGGACGTTCATACATGTTGCGGGCACTTTTAATCGTTACACTATGTAACATCATTCATAATATTATCTCTTTTCATACAACATTTTAACCTTATTGACTATAATGACTTAAAATTCTGTATAACATTGATTGGTTTAAAGTGCTGATCTCTCCTACAAACAAAACTTACAAAAATTATCGATAACACTATATATATTGATTGCATAATCGGTATGATTTGGTCGCGCTTTCACTATGAAAACTTCGTTGGAATTTCAGATGATTGTTTTTGCAAAGATTTTGTGTCTGTTGGAAATGTGATATGAGTATTTTTTCTCATTTGTGAAAGGATACAGGATGGTATAAAATTTTCTAGAAAGGAATGGAGTATTCAAGTGAAAGTCCTTTTAATATATTGTAACATTGACGTATTCCAAATACTCTCTTTTGGCCACAGCAAGTAATTTTTATGGATGACATCAGCGCGCTCATTAATTTTCGCCTGATTTTGGAAAAAAAAAGAAATGTTGTTGCCTTCTGACAGTGGTCAACATGCCGAAAATGGGGAAAAGATGTCTGTTGCCATGCCGGAAGGTGGATGGCAGATAACTATGAAGAGAGGAGACAAGAAAAGGCTCTGATTTAATGTTTTGTTTCTTACTTTGATGCAATAATATGTGATGATTGCTGTGTATGTGATGTTCCCACTGAATCAAAAGCATTTGTACAATGGTTGAGTCAAAATTCTAAAATGTAGGAACCTTGCTTTTTTTAGGCCCGCCTTGTTTCGCCCGCTCGCATTAGATTTGGAGTCTGTGGAGAATGTCATCCATAAAATTTACTTGCTGTGGCCTTATTTCGCCTATTCTACCGGCTGTGACCTAAGGGGCTACTAGTCCACAGTTAGGCCTAGGCAAAATTGTTGTGTTTCCCGTCCCCGACTTACCCCAGCAAAAACCTGCCGATTCCAGCCTTTTTTTTTTATTGATCATAACTGGTAAGACCGTAACATTTTCTTTCTGACAACTGAATTCAAACCCTCTTAATGTCATTAAGCGCATTTTCAGAAGCAAATTTTTCTTCAGAAAAACGGGTGAAATATTTGTTTACAAGCGACAAGGCCGGGTTCTCTTGACAGTCCCGATGCATTGTTTAACTTCATTTGTTTGGACATTTTAGCCGAAATCTAAAAAAAAAAAGAGATCAAAATCCCTACTATACCAAATATACTTTTTGAAAGAATGAAACAAGAAACAAAACATGAATATTTCCAGGCCTTACTACGTTTGATTGTCCTTTCCACAGTCCCGCAACATTGTTAAACTTTATATGTTTAGTGATTTTAGCCGAAATATATAAAAAAAATATTAAAAAATTGAAATCCCTACTATACTGATTTTACTTTTTGCAGCACTGAAACCAAAAACAAAAGATGAATTTTTCCAGGCCTTACTACGTTTAGTGGTCCTTTTCACAGTCCCTAAACATTGTTAAACTTCATATATTTAGTCGTTTTAGCCAAAATCTAAAAAAAAAGAGATTGAAAATCCCTTCTATACCAAATCTACTTTTTGAAAGAATGAAACAAGAAACAAAACATGATTTTTTCTAAGCCTTACTACGTTTGGTGGTCCTTTTGACAGTCCTGAAACATTGTTTTAAAATTTCATTTCTTTTGTCCTTTTAGCCGAAATCTAAAAATTTACACTGACTCTACTTTTTGCAGGACTGAAACCAAAACACAACATGAATTTTTCTTGGCCTTACTACGTTTGGTGGTTCTTTTCACAGTCCCGAAACATTAGGCCACACCGATTTAATTTTATGGATGACATCCTCTGAAGACCATCAAACTAGTGCGCGCGGGCGAATAAAAAAAATTCCGGCCAAAAATAAAAATGCTACTAAACCACAGGAATACAAAGCTGGTATTGTGAATTTGCGCCAGTACTTAGCAACGTATACGACATGCTGGCTTTTTGCGGCATTTATGAATCGGTACTGAACTTATGTACTGAGTTCTTGAGTCGCGGACCTTCGAATTCGATAGCCTGGTTGCTCGGCTCCGTTTTGTGGCTGACTACCATGGGCTACCCAGCCCTAGAGCCAGGCCAGAGCCTCGGTGGACGTGATCTTTTTTTTTTTTTGAGGGCGACAGGCGAAAATCAATGCGCGCGCGGATGTCATCCATAAAATTAAGTCAGTGTGGCCTTATAAAAAAAATATAAGAATTGAAATCCCTACTAAACTGTATTTTTTTTTAATTTTTGCAGGACAGAAACCAAAAACAAAACATGAATTTTTCCAGGCCTTACTACGCTCGGTGAGACAGTCTGTGTATAGTAAGAAGGACCGCGACTAATCTATCACGTGTAAAACAAACATGGCGTGTTTAGATATCACTGCGCCTCTGTCAGCACTTGTGCACATCGGTCGTTAATTTCACCCGCGCAAAGCACGGACCCAATGCTGACTGTCAATTACATTAGTAGCTCAACCAATGAGAGAGAGGCTATTAGCGTTTCAACCAATAAGAGATTGGCGCGATTCTACGTGGTGGGCGGGGCTTATAGGTTGGGTCTATTTCCCCGGAATCCGTGAACAAATTACCGTCTACCAATCAAACAGGCTGTATCATTTTTGGTACTCTAACGGGCTGCGTCCGTATCTGTTAAAAATCATCCTATGGAATTTCAGGGCGGCAAAACTGAATTTTCAAATTCAATTTTCTTTTGTTGTTTTTTTAAATATACTTAGTTGAATCAACCCTGTCTTATAGCATACATTTTATTGTATGGTAGCCTACGTATCTATTATTTATGGGTGGTACCCAAAACACAAAGAGACGCCGGACGTAGCTTGTTTATTGAGCTATTTTAAACACTTGCATTATGAAATGATAAAAAAGCGTGCTAAAAATGCCAGCAATGTCAATATCAGACAGATTTCCCTATCCAGAATATTACTTTTGTTTTGTTGCCTTTAAACTGACATTCTTTAGAAAGTCAGTAGATTCAAATGTTCCATTTTAACTGATGAGAACGTCTTGTATTGAAATATTGTTTTCTGTAACAGTAATGGAAATTATTTAAAAAATAGCCATGTATATTAAAATCAGGTAATTTAGAAAGCCAGACGATTCAAATCACATCCGCTATGGTTCCCAGACACTGATAGCATCACAAAAATAAAAATGCACAGATAAAGCCTCTAAAACGTCAGATGTTTTAAAAAGCATCCGTTCTCATTCGGTAATCTGCTATCTCCTATCAGTAGCTTACAATGATAGCGGATGATTTTCGAAACATCCGACGTTTCAGAGATTTTATCAGTGACGTTTTGTGATGCTATCAGTGCCTGGGAACCATAGCGGATGCGATTTGAATCGTCTGGCTTTCTAAAAAAATTACCTGCTTTGATACACATGGCTATTTTTTTTACAGTTTTTCATTACTGTCACAGAAAACATTATTTCAACACAAGAAGTTCACATCAGTTAGAATGGAACATTCTACTCGCTCACCCTAGCTACAAAAGTAGAGAACACTTGTAACTACACATATTTTCCTCCAGACAAAACATCGTCTGTTGACCTCAGGTTCCCTTGTCACACCCTCTAATGGAATAATTGACGGAAGTTGGAACATGCAATTGAGAACATCTCGGGATAAGATAGGAAGGCACGGTTCAAAACATTGTTACTATTTGTTTACTATTTTTGCTTACAGCCTTAAAGATTTTTGTGTTTATGTTTGTGTATGTGTGTGTGTGTGTGTGTGTGTGTGTGTGTGTGTGTGTGTGTGTGTGTGTGTGTGTGTGTGTGTGTGTTTGTGTGAATGTTTGTGTGTATTTTGGTGAATATTTGTTTGTGTGTGCGTTTGTGTGTGTGTATGCGTGTGTATTTGTGTCTATGTGTATGCGCGTGTGAGTGTGTGTGTGCATGCCTGCTTGTGTTTGTGTCAGTGTGTGTGTGTGCGTGCGTGTGTGGTTGTGTGTGTGTGTGTGTTTGTGTGTTTGTGTCTGTGTATGTGTATGTGTGTGTGTTTGTGCGTGTGTGTGTGCGTGCGTGTGTGCATGCATTTGTGTGTGTGTGTGTGTGTGTGTGTGTGTGTGTGTTTGGTGTGTGTGTGTGTGTGTGTGTGTGTGTGTGTGTGTGTGTGTTTGCGTGTTTATGTGTCTGTGTGTGTTTGTTTGTTTGTGTGTTTGTATCTGTGTATGTGAGTGCGTATCTTTGTGTGACAGACAAAATCAACAGCACTCCGCCTGCATATTGTACTCTAGTACATTACAAGCACAGACAAAAAAGCACAGACAAACAGATAGACACAAAGACAGACAAACCAACAAAGACGATAAAAAGAATCAAGTTCACTACCTTTGGATGAAGTAAAAAACCTTGATGCACAGACAGATACCTGATGCACACTTGCCGAGTTCTGTTAATTTTAGCAACGTTCACTTTTGTAAAGTCTCTTATTTAGAGAACTAGAATTTGTGTTCCGTCTGTCTGTGGGCCTTGACCTCCAAACGTCGGTACGCTTGTTTACAAAACACTCTCTAATTTAATTAAGTCCCTGTGAAGGCTGTACGGGCGCAGTTTGGACAGTTTGGAACGCGTGAACATTCTGACAAGGGTATCTCCACGTACCCACCTGCTTAAGGCGTGTCATCTTAAGTATCTTAAACCCCTCAATCATACCTTAAGCCGACAATACCGTAAGTGTTAGGATGAGTTTGGCTACAACCCAACTTGGCTGAGATCCAACTTCTTTTCAAACTTTTTTTTCTTCTTTCTACACAACCGGAAACACCTGGAAACTTTATTCGGCGTCCTTGTATTTTGTTTAACTCTTGGCTTGTACATGTGACAATACGCGGGGCAGCTTTGAAGTGCCCCCCACGTGACGGCTAGTTATTGTGTAGATAATGATGTATACACATGTACACGCCGTAGTTCTGTGGGAACACACCCTTCCGTCAAAACAAGCCGGCAGGTGTTCAAAGGTGGGTTAATATATATAGTTTGTCGCTTCCTCTGAGAGAGTGACGGCTTATGGGGCATAGTTGGCATAGCTCGGCAGCCAGCTTGGGGGCAATAGATAGTGAAGAAATGCGAGGTGCTCTGTTATCTGAACTTGTCAGTGAAACGTGTCTTGTTGTAGGTACACCAGAACCATCAATCAAAACTATGGATTTCAGCGTAGACTGAGAAATTTTAAGCCACATGAAAAAGCCAGAAAAGTCCCAGGTTTGTCGTGTGAATGTGGCACGGTTGTAAAGGAATTCTTCTGATATCCGTGTATTTGTCGTCCAAAAAGTAGCTGTCGTATTAAGTTCTTGGCGAATTCTACAAGATCAAATTCGCACGACGAAATACGACTAAGATTGAATATTAATTGTATATATACTGTGTATGATGATGTAAATATGATGATGTATATATGTATGTGTTTTGATGTTTTGTAACGTTTATGTGTATACTCTCTCCTGGAAGAGTAGCTGTCACCCTCGGGTGGGCAGCTAAAGGAGAGTTTTAAACCAATAAACCAATAAACCTGTAGCGCGGGTACTTGTTGTGTGATTTTCAGGTAGGTTTTAACAGCAGAATCTCGTACAACACAATCACGACTGTCGCAAGACTGTCCTGAACCAATTGTACCACAGATACGACAAAGCCCTACCCCGTTTGTCTCAAGGGTTTTGTTGTATAATTTTCAGTGAGGCAGTGGAAAAAATATGTCAAAACTTTGTCATAATTGACAACTAAATTACGACGCATTCACGACTGTCTCACGAACGTCTTACCTTAAAAGAAACGTAGCCCTTTATTCGTGTGGGAATATCACTGCATGTTTAGTAGACGTACTAGCCAGTACTGAGAAATCAGTTCAAGGCAAAAACCAGATGTCAAATTATTGTCTTTAAAATGTTCCGCTCAATTTTCGCATTGTATACACACAGTACAATTCCAAGGACCGGATCACATGAAAGTTGTGTACTGTTTGTTTGTGCGTAACCACGTGTGAGTAATTCTATTTCGGTACCATGTTTTTAAAACCTCCCTGTACACACCTCTTCTAACGTTTTAGTAACCAACGTCACATATCCCTACTTCCTTTATTCTATGCCACTACGGTGTATACATTTCAATTCACTCTATGCTTAAACCGCATACCAAAAATACCGGTCCAATTCACACGCTCCGGTGGCGAGGCACGCGACGGTAGCCTTTCGGGCGGGTTTTAATGCGAATCGGAAACAAGCGGAGTGCGCTAATGTTGTCTAATGCCTTTAATTGTTGTCATATGACAGGACAGGGTAGTGACGTAGGGAGAGGGGGCGCCGAAGGCATCCCCGCTGAGTTTCAAAGGCGTGAGTGTGCTCTTTTGTGAGAAAGACCGCCACGCCGAGTGATTGTGTATACAAACATACGCCGGTGTCTTCTATTCTAAACAGAGGAATGGACATATAGTAAACATTTTCCTGCTTTCCTAGAAAATTAAAAAGGTAGAGGTAGACACCATACATTTAACAAGAGAATTTTTTCCGGGGTGGGGGTGGGTGGGTCGTGGACACAAAAAATGCACATATCTCACTCTAAAAATAATTTTGTACCACGCATAAAATTGAATTCTGTGTTAATTATTTTCTCTCTCTCGGTTGAGCAAGTGTTAGATGTGTGTATCAAAATTAGTTTGGTAAAAAGCAAGAATTCAGAAAAAAGTAATAACGTTTAAAAGCAGAGAAAAATCGACAACAGATTCCTCTTGATATACAATTTGTTTTTAATCTACCAAAAAATCTACGTGAAATAAAAACACAAAATATTCAAGATAGGTACCAACAATGATTGTAGACGTATTCCAGACAGTTGCCTTGTAGGTAAAGCACATGTACAGGTTCGGGTAAATATTTTGATCTAATCTTCCAGTGGATCGGCCCCTGGAATGTGCAATCTGTCTACACCCAATTACAACCTACAAAACACACAAGATCGTACCCAGACAAACATACAACCTTAGGAATTACAACCTACGTGTACTCACTGTTGTCACCAAGCCGGGTGTTGAACGGTAGACGGTTGTAGTTTGTTGTAGTTGAGTTGGGAAGGGAGAGTAGTGGATCGTACCACGTTTCCGGTAGGCCGGCTTGTTGTGTATGTGGTATACAGGTGTGCTGACCGGCTCTACCTGCGTGGTTAGGCACGCCGGTTTTTATACCCACAGGCGAAAAGGCGTGGTGAGCAGACAGACTGTACACGCGACTCGGCCGGGCTGCTATAACGGACGGACTGGAGTCATCGTACATTCAGCACAGGTACGCCGCAGACTAGCACCACACTCCCCGCCTGACACCCCGCCACATTTACCGGTGATGGATTCGACGACGTCCCGACCGAATGACTCCCAACAGACGCCGTTAACGCTTTCATTTCATTCCCGCTAAATACCGCCTGGGGTCCGGGGTCATTTATTTGGCGCAAGAAGCCGGCGAGATCTATGAATTAAGCGGTTTCAACTTTGCCATACTCTAAGACTTTAATGTAAAAAAAAAATAAAAAATAAAAAAGATCCTAAATGCTAAAGAAATTTTAAAAGCTACAAAAATTTAAGTAAACAGAGCCCTTACAATCATAAATTTCAAAGGTACAAATGTTTTTGGAAGCATTATACATTCTTAAGAAAACAGGAATATGATCAGTTTAAAAATATTTCTGTATATTGGAATGATAATAGTTGACGTTAGTTTACCTTAATTTTATTCCCATTATTTTAATCTTTTTTTTTTTCAAAATGTAATTATTTCTCTGATGCATTTGCCCTTAACAGAGATAATAAAACAATACAAAGTTTTTAAAAGAAGCAAAAAAAGAATTTGAAAAGATAGAAACGTAGTATACAAGAGGGCATAAAACTAGTAACACAACTAAGAGGGGGATATGTATTGAAAGGAAAAGAAGTGTAAACAAATCACATTAATTGAAATCAGGTAGGGTGAACAAAATAATCTTTAACGAGATAAATTTTAGATTTATCTTTTTTTTCAAGGTGTTTCATTGATTTTTTTTTACAATAGATATCGCTCTCTTTGCTGTTTATACTTTTCTTCTTTGGAGGATTTAGGAAAGTGTAAAAAAACACATAGTTCTAAAGCATGTCTTCTCTTACATTTTAACCATCACAGGGAAGGCAAATCCGAATTCATTCATAGACTATAGCACTAGTTTTAGCGTGACCATGTTTTTTTTTTGTGTGTGTATAAAAGCTACTTCTTTAATTGTTGCGACCTATACCTAACCCAGTGTATACGTATGTATGTTTAATTAAGGTTTATTCTTTTGCTAATTCCTTCCTTCCCTCCTTTATTCTTTCCTTTCCTTATGCTTCAATCCTTTTTATTGTCATTCTTTTATTTACCCATTCATCTGCATTCATTCATTCATTCATTCATTCACCCATTCAATCATTCATTCAATACTTTACTCATCCATCTATCCATCCATCAATCCATCCACCAATCTATCTATCCATTTAATATAAAACACGGAGACGGAGCCTGCTCATCACATCTGCTTGGAAATGAACAGTTTTGACTGATGGCACCTGAGAGAGAGCGTCACCGGTGCAGATGAGGTGGAGTTGTAATGAATGTCTCAGGTCCAGACGTACCGGGCACCTCGGCTGTACCATGGCGGCCGCCACTCTTCAGACTAATTATACTCTCCAAAAAGCCAGTTTAGATTAATTTTATGGATAACATCATCTGGTCAGTCAAGACTATTGCGAGCTAGTGGAAAATTTTCTCTTTTTATGTATTGATATATTTTTCTCTATTTACACTCTTTAAAAACTAGTACTTTTTTGTCCGCTTATAATAAAATCAAAACTAAAATTAAACTTGGTCTGACCTCTTGATAACGACAAACTGGAACGGACTGAACTATAAACATTTCTGTTATAAGTAGTAGTATTATCATGAACCTATAATTACAATTAGCAATTCATCCAATGACAGCATGGCAAGTAGTGGTTCAACCAATGACATCATTGCAAGTAGCGGTTCAACCAATGACAGCATGGCAATTAGTGGTTGTACCAATGAGGGCACGTACAGCAGAAAGCTGGAGCTGGAAGGAGCTGGATACCTTGTGTTCCCTGCCCTTACTAGTACTCTCCAATCAGAGGTTAGGGTTTTGGCTTATTTTTGGCGTCTTTTTAGGCTTTTTTTTTTAATCGTGGTTTCTTTTTACACTGAAATTTTCTTGCCTACCCAGTGCATAGAAGAAGCCCCGGTAAAAAAATAAGCCCAAACCCAAACATCTGCTTGGAGAGTACCCACACACACATACAAATTGATTCTGGCGTGGATGTGATCCACGAAGTCCGGTCGGCGTGGCCTAATTGACCGCGCGGTGGTTGAGACGTTAGGCGGCTGAGTGTGACGCCTGCCCGCCGCATACATCACCATAACGGTGCCTGACCAGACTGATGAACGCGCACGTACGATCAATGTGACCTGCAGGCGGGTGGATACTTTACTCTGATGGCGAGACTTTGTGCAATGGCTCTCCCTCCCCAACCTGAATGTCCAGCACGATTGGCTAGAAAAGAAAGGGAGAAATAGATAAGTAAAGAATTTAGTGAGAGAGCCAGCAAGTGAGAGAGTGAGTGGGTGGGTGAGTGAGTGAATGGGTGAATGGTTGAGTGAGTGAGTGAGTGAGTGAGTGAGTGAGTGAGTGAGTGAGTGTGTGTGTGTGTGTGTGAGAGTGGTTGAGTGAGTGAGTGAGCGAGTGAGTGAAGTGAGTGACTGGGTGAGTGAGTGAGTGAGCGAATGTGCGCGGGCGTGTGTGTGTGTGTGAGTAGGTGAGTAAGTGGGTGACTAGGTGAGTGAGTGAGCGAGCGAGCGAGCGAGCGAGAGTGTCTGTGAGAGTGAGTGAGCGAGTAATAGAGTAAGTGACTGGATGACTTAGTGAGTGATTGAGCCAGCGAGTGAGTGAGCGAGTGTGTCTGTGTGTGCGTGAGTGAGTAACCGAGCAAATGAGTGTTTGTGTGTGTGCGTGTGTCTGTGTGTGAGTTGGTGAGTGAGTGAGTGGGTGTATGAGTGAGTGAGTGAGTGAGTGAGTGAGTGAGTGAGTGAGTGAGTGAGTGAGTGAGTGAGTGAGTGAGTGAGTGAGTGAGTGAGTGAGTGAGTGAGTGAGTGAATTAGTAAGGGAGTGAGTCGGTGGGTGGGAAAAATAATGGTTTAAACCTTGGGAAAGAAGCTGAAATCCGTTTTCATTCCTGTGACCATCTGGTTAAAAGAAACCGACGTCAATAGCCCTCATGCGGCCATGTGGTGTATTACACAGCACACTCAAACACAAACACACACAAACCCACACAGACATACAAATATAAAGGCACACAAACTTAAACGCAAATACACATAAAGGCGTACACGTAACAAATCATCGAAAGAAAAGTACGATAGTTAAATAACAGAGGAAAAGATTCTTTCAATAAGCTTGAAATGTACCTGTAAGCTTAGATTCGGCCCCACAAAAAAAGTTTGGGTCCTCATTAGCCTTTTATGAGTAAATTTTAAGAAGTCCCAATAAGATTTAGAACCGAAACTATATCTTATTTTCTGAAAGATCTACGGGGACATTTTAGTATAAGGGGGAGCTCAATATAGCCGTTACGTCAGCATACAGAGAAACTACGCCAATGTCGTAATGCAATTATTTCATTTCTCGCCAGGTGTCCCCACGTAAAGGATGTTGATGGTGACATGGAAAGGGGCTGAACAAAAAAGAACAATACAATCTAAATGTCATCTCTTAAACTTTCAATAACAGTGGAAGACAAAAGATCCCGTTTCTCTCTGAAATGTGTGGGTTTTGTAAGGACAGATTTTTTTGCTTGTTTGTAAACGTGGAAAATTATAATGGAATTCGGTTACGTCTTTAGAAAATTCACTTCTTTTGCATTTGTAGAGATAAATTTGATAAAAATTTTATCCACAAAAAAGTCGAAAGACAATTGCATTCGAAAAATAATTCCATTCAATCAGAACTTGCCAGTAGGCGTTAGAAGAAGGGAGCGACAATACAATTTTTATTGAATGTGAGCATTAACAAGACCTATGGTACGTATACATGTAACTTTGTATAGCTTTGTGCTATATGTAAGAATTAATTGCGTGTGTTCGTGTGCGCGCGCGCTTGTGTGTGTGTGTGTGTGTGTGTGTGTGTGCGCGCGTGTGTATGTGTATGTGTATGTGTATGTGTGTGTGCGCGCGTGCGTGCGTATTCGTGTACGTATGTACGAGTGTGGGTGAGTAGGTTGACACCACCTGGAAAATAGGAGATTGACAGACAGAATGACATGTCATTAAAAGGTCAGCGCCAGAAAATATGGTGACCTTTCACGTGTGTCAACGTATCTGTCGTTCGTTCTACTACCGCTAGGCGGCGCAAGACAACTTTGATTAGAAAACACGATAGGTTGCAGAAATGTATATAAACGTTTAGGCTTACCTTTTCTCGCTGCAATTTTTCTAACAGATTATACTAATTTTCACCTGACTGAATTAAGAAAAGTAGTGTTAAGTGCCTTCCCCAAAGGCACAGGATTGGTGACTTGATAGGATTCGAACCAGGGACCTCTTGGTTTGAATTTTTGTGTTTTACTCCCTAGATCTCTCAATCATGGATCCAGAGAGCAGTTTAGCCGACAGAAAAAAACATTTATTCCCTGTAGTAACTGACGACTTATAAATAATTTATTTCATGTTCAAACGTCGGGCTAAAACGTGTTTAAGCGTAAGGATTGACCTACATTTCATGTGGAAGGAATAGATAATTATGAGAAACAAGCAGTACAGAATATTTCCGTTATAATAATGATAATTGCGACTTACAGAACCGCTATACCCTCACAGTTAGGCCACACCGGCTTAATTTTATGGATGACATCCTCTGAAGACACCCAAACTAGTGCGCGCGGGCGAATAAAAATAATAAAATTCCGGCCAAAAAAATGCTACTAAACCACAGGAATACAAACCTGGTATTGTGAATTTGCGGCAATACGGCATATATACGACTACGACAAGCCGGCACATGCTGGCTTTTTGCAGAATTTATCAATCGGCACTGAGTTCTTGAATCGCCGAGCTTCGGTAGCCTGGGTGCCCGGCTCCGTATTGTCGCTAACTACCCGGGCAATAGAGCCAGGCCAGAGCCTCTGTGGGCGTGATCTTTTTCTTTTTTGAGAACAGGCGAAAATCAATGCGCGCGCGGATGTCATCCATAAAATTAAGGAGGTGTGGCCTAACAAAAACAATTCCAAGGTATTAACCGCAAGTTTCTGATGAATTGTCACTTTTAATTTATTCTCCATTCACTCAAACAAATCATTAAATCACAATACTATTTTGAGGTTCCTTCCCTCACCATGAGACGCAAAGGGCAGCGCCTATCTTCATCTCAATTGCCCCTGGGCCACACACAACAGTGCAATCACTACAGCAGGGGGCACGTCCACTGGTAGTGGTGTGTGTTTAACTCCCATACCCTCTCCCAATTGCTATTGTTATGACAAAATGCTTTTGTAAATAAAGGAACATAATGCCGTGTTATGATAACAATATATTCCTGTTCAAGTTGGCTGCCTAATATGTGTTTGGCCAGAAACCTGAGGTCCTGGGTTCGAATCCTTGCAGGTCAGTGACCATGTGCCCTTGGGAAAGAAACTACTAGTACTTTCCCGACTCCCGACACCCAGGTGTGAAAATGTGTGAAAAGGCGGTTGAAGGAGAGGGATGGGCACTGCATTTAAATACCGCGCCCCAAACACTGCATAAAAGATTGATAACATTTATTGTACATTCATGCCCTATCGGGCTAAGTACAGGTGAACAGATGAAAAGAATAAAGAGATGTTTGTAGTACAAACAGGACTACTGATACTAATCTAACTACATTATAGCTACTTTAATACAGAGGTTCAGCTTCCTCTCGTTTCTTTATGATGTTAAAGCTATAAATTGACATGGGTTTGTCTAATAAAAGATGATCAAAGCCCATAAGAAAGATGATTTTTTTTCTATATTAATGATAACCCACTGTCTCTACGGCTACAAAAAAAGGCTATGGTCTAAATTTGTATCATACAGAAGAAAGGTGATAGATTTTATGAAAATATGGGCTCAGTACTACATGTATTTGTGAATTCGTACCTATGCCTATTACAAAAATAACACTCTGTAAGCATTATATTTAATTCTATAGCTGAACAGCGAACCATATTTCCTGTTTATCTGTTTTATTATTAACTTACCAATTACCCTTTGTGCATTGTTACTGTGATTTAGATTTATTTGAAGTACGGGCAAATTAAAACGAATTAGGTTTTGGACAATATTTTTTTCCTATAGAGTGTTGATTTGATTATATGGATGACATCCGCGCGCGCATGAATTTTCGGCCGTTTCCCCCCCAAAAAAGTTTTCAACCATACTGTATATCGTACAAAACAGTTGCAAAATGAGCAAAAAAATACCATAAGTTACAAAAAATAAAAACTATACCAATGTCGTAGAATGCCAAAATCAAACGAAAAAAGACGAAATTGTAAACAAATGAACTTGAAGACTAGATTATTCGCCAAACCATATTCTGTGCCATTTGCTCAACCCTCATGACCACGTAGATTTCATAATGAAAAGACCTTTTTTTTATTTTGCAAAACTTTTTTTTTATATCCGCACGCGCGCATCAGTTTTGGGGCTCCCCGAGGATGTCATCCATATAATCAAATCAACATGGCCATCTTCGGTTAACAAATATTTCTTATATGTTTATTTGTTATACGATATTAGTTGTATCCATCACTAGGCGTTGTTTTAGTGTATTGTTTTCTTTTTTCCGGAACGACTAGAAGTTGATCCAATTGTTTTGCGGTCACTGCGGTGATATGCAGGTTCGTGACTTGCCTGTCTACGTGCCAGGTCAAGGGTCAACAGAATTATCCCTATCAATAGACGGTATAACACCCCCACTCCTAAACTATAATGATCGCTCCCTGTGTATGAGTCACTGTGAAACAAGAATGAACCAGTTTTTACGCTTCTGTTCAAGGATACAGATCTTATCTATTCCACATGTTTATCCAAAAATATTTATAAAATCATTGTGCCTTCCCGTTAGAAAATAGCTTGAGGCATACTATTTTAGCCTATACCAGGCTTTCTTATGGGGGTACGGATCGTAGAATTCGGCAAAAATAATAGCCTCCTCTGCAGACTTTTGTGGGAGAATCAATTTTTGGAGAGATTGCTGATACGCAATTTTACACGATATACGAATAAGAGAGGTTTGTGTTGGTGGCGGCATTAATATAAGTTGGAAAAACTTGAGTGTGCCGTCACCACGTCTGGTGAATTGATGATAGAAATTCAATATATATATATATATATATATATAAATAAGCCGGCGAGGAAGTTGGAGACGTAATACTACCTACACCCTTGACGGCAATCTCCCTCTTCATAATAATAACGCATTCATTGTAGATAAATTTATATTTCAAATGAGCTTAGACAAACCTTCTACATGTATCTTGCCTGTATACCATTACTAAGAAACGGGAAGAAGCCGAATTTACTTTATTTATCTAATTGTAGTTACTTGACGATGCATATGTAACGTTACAATGTAACTTACATGTATTCCATCCTTTTGTTGTGACCTGTACTTAACCAGTGGGTATGTGTGTACAATTAAGGTATCCATCCATTCATTGCACATAAGTCTGCAAAGGAGGCTACACAAGAAACCTAAAAAGGAAGGAATTAATTGGCCAGAAGAGTCCGTCCGCGTGAGGGTTAATTTCCCTCGAGCAAATGAACTGTACGGTGGCTAAACTCCCCTGGCTAATTATTCTCTGGCCTCCACCAGGCCTTTCTACGGAAATACGGATCGTAGAATTCGGCATAAGAGAGAGTAAAATTCGGCAAGGGAGTCCGGCTACGGGGAGGTAGTTTCTTTCTGGTCAAACATACAAGGCGGCCAAACTCCCCTGGCAAGTATTCTCCTATATATATAACCAATATAGCCAGCGTAGTTAGTTAAGTACTCTGGCCTCCACCAGGCCTTTCTACGGGAATACGGATCGTAGAATTCGGCAAAAAAAGAGAGTAAAATTGGCCAGGGGAGTCCGGCCGCGGGGAGGTAGTTTCTTTCTAGTCAAACCTACAAGGCGACCAAACTCCCCTGGCAAATATTCTCCTACATATAGCCAATACAGCCAGCGTACATGTAGTTAGTCTGGTAGAGACTAATTATTCTCCTTATGACTAAATGTTACTGATTTTGAACCCATGTATAGCTAGTCTGGTGGAGACTACATAATATATTGTACAAATGAGTCAGGTCAGAGGCACCAAAATTCAATTTTAAGGCGGCAAAGCACAAAAAAATATCCTGGATAAGAAAATCTGTCTACGTGAGACGTGTATCTATTTTTGTTGCGTATGTACCGTCCATGAATAGCATTCGATAAAAAACAAGCAACTGTTTTTCGTCAGTGACATCGCATTTTTGTCTCACAGATATCAGTATGCTATAGGATTGACTTAGCTTGTAAGAATGACAAGAAAATTGAATTGAAAAATCAAGTTTTGCCGCACTGAATAGAATTGGAGATTAGCTTCAATTATTATTATTACTACCATTATTATTAATCTTTATTGCATGTTCTTGCCCAGATGGGCTAACTGTGCTCTAGGGGATACCACCTCCCTACAAAGATGTTAGCGGACTGTCCCACAGAATTCGTGCGAAGGCCGATAAAATCGCTGTCTGTGTGATCCTCGATGCGTCACCTAGGGGCATGCCATACACTATTTATCGTCAACGTCTCATCTCTGGACTTCACAGCTACAATATCTTCACATATGTGCGTTTTGTGTCAGGATTTCAGTCATGGCGATACCTTGTCCCTCATCAAGATTCCCTTTGTGAAAGGCGTACTCGTAAACCGTTTAATGAATCACTATCGTCGACAAATGCGCGATTGATTTGGAATGAGTTGAGAGGAGTGACAATGGAGGTAGGTGCTACAGAGGGAGGGGCGAACCTGCCCGCGCCCTTGGTTCTACCGTTATTTGTCACCGTGTTTGTTCTTCTGGTTTCATGGCTCCTGTCAAGAGAGTCGCATGTGAACGTTACAAAGAGGAGAGACGTGGGGTTGACAAATAAGACCGCTGATAGCGCCGCGCGCTTTGAGGAGAGAACAAATGGCGGGCTGCAGACGATAGCTGAGGAATGGGAAAATAATGGCGGGCTGAACAATGGCGGGAACAGCGAGCACGACAAGTTTGCAAACTGCCACCTCAGGCTAACACTGACGATCAAAGAGGTGGGATGTGTGCTGCCAACACAATCGACTTTCAAACGACAATTATTGTCGGGGAGAGGTATTGAAAACGTCGCCCGATTGGAGTCAAACGACAGTCGGGACTTTGCACCGAGTCGGGACCACAGCCAAGACCGTCAGACGACACTCGGAGGAAAAACAGACGACTTTTCTGTCAGAAAGGATGCTCTCTCAGTGAAACATCCTCCGGATTTCAACTTGGAGTCACGAGTTACGAATGCTGCTTGGGAAAAATTGCAACAGGGATACAAATATGACTTTCAGGAAGCCACAGTACCTTTCGAAACAAGAACCCAGCGGATTTCTGAGGAAGAACTGCACTGTGATGTAACTGTGAGGGAAGAAATCTGTGAAAAACGACGTAGCAGCGAGACAGAGTGTCATTCTCGGAACCCTGAATTTCGGGTGAGTCACAGACACGACACAAGTACGATACTACAACAGGTGACAGTAACTAGCAGCCAGAATATTATCAAAGAAAATTCTACGTTTGAAAACCGTAGAAGCGCGAATGAATCAAAGAGTTTCCTCAGACATCCCGGTAGTTTTGAACCGAGAAAAACAGACGATAGTTTAAGCGGAGATGACGTCATCGGTGTAACAGGTGGTTGTTCAAACGATCTTGAAAAATTCGCTTTTCCCCCAGAGGTATATAGCCATGAATCAAATACTGAAGACCTTTATGAAAGACATGACGCTTCTGTGTTGTTTGAAAGCGTAGTTCCATCTGTGAAGGGCGATTTGACACACAGGGGAAACTGCGATGGTCGTTCGGAACCGCTAATCTCCAATTCGCTATGCACATCACCGCCAAATTTGTCTCAAGAGGACCGTGAGGCCAGCCGGATAACATCAAAGACCTGCTTACGTGACTTGAGTAACGCCAGAAACATGGCGCTCAAGTCTATACTCAGAAATTCGCCTTCC
Organism: Branchiostoma belcheri; assembly: GCF_001625305.1. Lineage (NCBI taxonomy): Eukaryota > Metazoa > Chordata > Leptocardii > Amphioxiformes > Branchiostomatidae > Branchiostoma > Branchiostoma belcheri. The sequence continues at coordinate 1,090,608 of NW_017802403.1, read as the reverse complement.
AAGGAAAGCCTGAACAAGATTTGTGATAGAGGTCAGAAGGTCACCGAGAGGACAAATAAAGATGGCGGCCGTCGTGAGGTAGAGACGACCCAGGTAACAGCTGTTCACACGATTGCTGGGAAACGTAAAGAAAACACGGCGACCGATAGTAACCTTTCCGAAGGAAATAATGTACAAACAGACCATAACCACAGGAAACAGCAGTTGTCAGAGAAAATTGCTAGCTCCAAAACAGAAGCTTCACTTCAAATAACAAACACAGAGTCACGGTTCAACTCCAACGATAATGTCCAATCACTTTGTTCCAAAGATCCCGGGTTAAGTTCAAGGAAACTAACAAACCCGAGCTTCCTTGAAACGGAGATTCCGGTTGGTCAGGATTTCTATCCGGTACGTGACGGCACGGAAGGAAGCACTAGTTTGCCAGGGCAGGAAATCTCCAGCGATAAAATAACGATTGTGGGTAATTCCACGCACACTGAGCACACTACTACAGGTGCTTGTGGGAATAAATCCGATACTGTGCGACTTGGCACGTACTCAGATTCTCTGTTATCATCCGCCACAGAAAATCCTCCAATAAGCTTCATATTCGTCATTAGCAAGAGAAGAGGCTCTAAGCAGATCGCTGGGGGACTGAATGAACCCGGTGGAATTCTCAGCGGCCACAAAAACGACCAAGAAAAGAAGGATTTAGAGCTCAATAGAGCTGATGTGTTAGATAAAGAACCGGGGGTGAAATCGGGGAAGCAAGGTGGAGAAGGGCACTCATACCGGAGTTGCCACGGAATTAAAAGGACAGCGGAACAAAAGACGGATTTACAGCATGGTAAACATGTCCTGACAAGAAATACTGGCGCAATAATACCGGCGTTTGCGAGCGCAAACATGTCGCCAGGTTTTGGCAATGGGACAGAGGGGGCAATTAATGTGCGTGAGACTCAAACACAAAAACCTGGGTTGACGTTTGGCTGCGACCTAGAAAACCCCACGGTAGAGGGCAAGGCTGTCAAGCAAGGGGGGAATCTAATCGCAGAAAATTGTGGCCAGCAAAACAATTCAGAAAAGGGGAGCCAAAACCCCACCAAGTCTGTAACGTTCAAGTTAGAACGTGAAATTGCCGAGACAACCGAGGGACAAAACCAGCGCGCGCGATTCAATGGAGGAATCAAGAATAAGTCTAAAGACACAATAGCAAGCGACCCTGGTAATGGATTAGAACTATCAGAATTTGAAAGCGCGCTGACGACACTCAGTGAAAACAGACACTCCGCGATCCCCCCGAACGTTGGCACGGTAAATAGCGCTACAATAGCCGGGTTGGACAGTGTGGACTCAGGGCTATTACAGTCTGACGGCTCTAACATAAAGGGTAAACGCAGGAACATGGCCGGGCGCAAATATCCTCTCCAAAACTCTGAAGCACGTCAAGGAACTGAGGAGCGGGCAAAGGATATGCCCAGTTTCTGGCAAGCTTATGACTTGATGCTAGAAACAGACAGTGATACAACTAGCACCCTGTCCAGCCCGACTTTCGGCAGCTCGACCAACGCTTCATACGGCGGCTCGAGCTCAAACAGTTCTTCCGACTTCGACGTTTGGAAATTCGACTGGGGACTGAAGAATAAGAGAAGAGAGAAGCGAGAAGACGCGACGGCGAGGACACTAAGAAAGAAAGACGCCATAGCTGAGACAACGGACAGCTCGGAAGATTTGGAAGCAACGCTTGAAAAGAGCGGCCCGGACCTACAATATAAGCAGACAAGTAAAGAGGTTTACTTATTAACCGATAGGCAAACATGTAAAAACGGTGCGAGTACGCGTATCAGTAACAAGTCCGCTCAAATAAATCCTGGGCCGCGGGGCGGTGAGAGGGAAGGAGAGCGGGAGGTTCAAGGCGACTTGACAGGTACAGATCACCCTGATGACCCGATGCACGGCGGAACGGTAACGTCAAGTGAAACTGACATGGACAATCAGTACGCAAAAGGGCGGGCGTTCGCCCTGGTCTCAGCCGGCCGACCTAACGGACAACAAAGGACCCAAAACGTCAGGGGAGACCGTACTCCGTCGGAGAATTCTAGGACAAACTTTTTCGACGCAAACTTTCCTAATGGCCGAGTTTTCGTGGCATTGGGAACAAAGGGGGAAGTGACGAGAGGTGTTAATGGACACACCGGCTCGATTAACGATGATTTAATTAGCCGTGAAATTTCCGTTGCCGGGGCAACGTCAGGTGGAACGACGGGTAGAGGTCAGAGAGGTCACGGGTCGCCAGGTAGAGCGGGTCGGTACGGGAGCAGAGAGCGAGTATCCGCCCGCGGAGAGAGCGCAAACAGCGGGCAGGAAACCGTCAACAGCCCGGCCATCACCGGCTCACTTCCCGTCATAACCGTCACCAGTGATGACGAGGATCGACCGCAAACTAACGTCATCTTCTTCAAGGACAACGACACGTCTTTGGACGACATCAATCGCTGCAAGAACAACAACAACATCGATTCAGCCGACGGGGGTTTAGACATCACGTTAACACGGAGCTTTTGGACGAAAAGTTGCGACCCTCTACCGGGAAGTAAGAAAGCGGTAGATCTGGTTAAAGACTGGGCGGACAAGGCAGGTAGTCTACCGGACGTGAGAGTTGCGGCCACCGTCTTTTCTGAAAACTTCAAGAGAGCTCGTCAGTCAGAAATCGCGAACTCTTTCGGCGTCCTGTCACCACGTTCTCCGAGTGATTTGCACCCAGAAAAAGTAGGTTGTGAGGAAGGGGACACTTTGTCAGGTCGGTTTCCAGGGAGTAAAGGCGCCGACGCCGGCGACACTTGTCAAAACAGCCGCTCGGGTATCGACAACACGAGCGGTACTGTTACAAGAGACCGTCAACATCATTTCCCCAGAACTCAGTCGGATATGGTGGTGTTTCAGGGTCCTGTGCCGAGACATGGACTTAACGGTGGAGAAGAAAGAAACAGCAACAATATTCGAACTGGGGAGCAAGGTAGGACAGGCGAGGAAAGAAGTCAGGAGAACGGAGATGTGAAACATTTCGGCGTCGAGCCGATGGATAAAGTCTCCCCTCGCCGGTCTGCAAGCGCGATGGAGCCGAGAGAGACTGGACCTTTCTTCCGCTCTGAAACTCACATCGACATACCTGCTGCTAAGCCGTTACGCCGGCAAGACAGCCTCACAAAATCCAGCGGTATCTTCTTCTCCTCTCTGGATTTTGTCAACAAACCCGCGGCACGGAGCGAAGCCAAAATAACCACCGGGCGCGCGACTGACTTAGACACCGCCATGCGCCGTAACAGGGAAGGCGAGTTCAAATTGATCTCTACGTATCCTGGAGACCGTGTTGTCGCCCGTAGCCGCGTGAAGGGTCAGGGTAACGCTGACATCCTCAGAAACCAACAGAGGAAGGCTAGAACGCCCCGCTCACGCTCCAAATCTCCTAACGAAGTTAGGGTACAGGAGGCTCTACGGAAATTGGACCTCCCTGGTTGGTATGTCAACTCAGATGTAGCGAAAGTCGGGACCGAGTCCCCTGTTTTGAAGAGGTCACGCTCAGCCGACACCACTCTGTCAGACTCTGGAGTTGGTACCTTACCGAGACAAAATCAAGGGGAGAAGATGAGCTCGCCTACGGGAGAAGACTCCCACCCCCTCCCGAGGAAGATCTCGCCACCTTCCGGCCAAGAACCAGGACCTTATCGAGGTCGGCGACAAAGTAGAGAAGAGAGACTGTCGGAGTTCTACAGTCAAAGAAAACTCCACCCATACCCCAACAGAAGAAATTCACAGGTAACATATTCAAACTTATTCACTTATGCTATTTTGTTCAAAGTTTACTGTTTAACAGGCCATAACCAAGAATTTGAGACTTATTCTCCACCACACGTTTTTTTGTTTTCTTTCCTTCGAAAGGTGCAGACGAGTAGAAAACAAAATGTCGACCCTACACAAACTGAATAATCCTCTGTGCAATTAAGTTTATTGACCCTGGGAAGGTGATATACTTGATAAAAGAGCCGGATTGTTTAAACGATAAACAAATAACGGAACGCAAACTCGATTTTCTACAAAGAAAAATACCTCGAATCGTTGTCTTTGTAAAAGGATATTTTTCTTCGCAAACCACAGGGCAAACACTAGTGGTCTGTGTTTGTGTAAATTATTGTTTCCAGAACTTTGCTTTATAAAAAAAAACTATGCTCAGGTATGGTTCTGGATAGTCCCAGGCCTCAAAATCAACTTAAATTGTCCCAGCACTGTCCCGAAAATAGATTTCAATTGTCCCGAAATGAGCATGAACTGTCCCAACCTGTTTTTCGGAAAGTAGGTATGACTTCAACTTGAAGTCAACTTCATTTTGCTTCTGTTCTGTCTCCCAGAGTTGACAGGAAATTCGGAGGAACTTTTCCGGAGCCAAAAGCTAGGACGTGTGCCTTATTAACAAAAGAAGGGCTGACATTCTGATGTTGATTATTTTTCTATTGTCCCAAAAATATCCCAAAGTGTCTTTTTAGTTGTCCTGACCTAATTCTTAGTGGCCATTGGCCATCGGGACACTGTTGATTTCTAGCCCTGTAGTCCACGCGTATCAAGAACCAATCCTTGGTCAAATCTGCGTTGTTGGATACAGAGAAACTATCTAGGCCTTCTACTAGGTAGACACCGTTTACTTTCCAAGCAGACGTTTGGGCTTCGGCTGATTTTTGGCGTGTTTTTTTTTTGTGTGGCTTTTCTTGTCGTGCTTTCTTTTTTCTACTGGTATTTTTTCTGTACCAGACCCCCAGATAAAAATCCAGATTAAAAAACAAGCCTAAAAACACACTAAAAATAAGCCTTCTGTATCCAATACGGTGTAGTTTTTCAAGGAAAGTACAGATAAGGAACAAGTATAACCCCTTTGTGTCTTTTTTCTTTCTGTCCCAGGCCAATTGTAGTACATTAAGCCAGCTTTTTGGGTTGCTTTTTTATCGGGGTTTCTTTTTTGTACTAGTATCTTTTTTATGCCAGACCAACAAAAACCCTGTTATAAAAGCCTAAAAACACGCTAAAAATAAGCCCAGACCTCTGCTTGGAGAGTAGGCCCAGTTCTGTATACAATAGACCTTCAGTGAATCCAACATATCTCTATGGCCACGAACAAGTTGTTCGCGACATTCATTAATAGACTTGGCAGGTCGCCAAATCACGCAACACACCTGCACGGCGACTATACAAGTAACCTGTCTTGTGAACTCAAGACATTACCGGTAAGACTCCTTGAGCACGTATTCTCAACATCCTCCAAACCCTTAATACCCCACAAGATGTTGTTACACACCTATACAGCTTTTAAAGACGTTAAATAACCTAAACAATGGTTGTTTCTAATCTCAACCTTATCACTGCTATCAGGATGTCAGGGTCTTTGTTTGCCGAGGACAAACCGTGTATTAACCCAGGAAGCCTGTATATTGACGTGGAGTGATAAAACTGTATACTGAATGCACCATAATTGACTTATTTGCATGTTCCCTGTCTATGGTTAAAGCCAAATCTCATTAGAGAGGCAAAATGGCAGTCGTGAGAAGATCGATGACGTGCGTGTAAAAGGGGGTAGGGTACGCTAAAGACCCTTCAAATTTGTTGTGTGGTTTTGGCTTTGTGTTAGGGACAAACTTGTTTGCTTGACGATTGGTCGCAGATACAGGCCCAGTGTATCCGATACGGTGTTGTTTTTAAAGGAAAGTACAGTTAAGGAACACATATAACACCTTTGTATTTTTTTTTCTTTCTTTCCCAGGCCAATTGTAGTAAGCTTTTTTGGTTCTTTCAATACATTAATTTAACACAACTTACTTCGTAGGAATTTTTTTATTATCATTCAACAGAACAAAGTGACGCTACCCCCAAAGTTGCTTAAACTATTGTACCGTCGCTACATAAAAACATAAACTGCGTGGAAAGGAAAATTGTGGCTTTCTGATAATCATTAAATTTGTTGTAATATGTAAAAGCTACTTTTTGCGCTTTCCTAAGGCTTCTGTGAAATTATTAATATCGTGCAGTTATCGTCATAACTGGTTTATAGTTCTGTATTAAATTATAGTATCTTAATGCAATAGGTTAGTTCTGTTTTCTTGTTATCTGGACGTTACCCAATGTAATATTGTTTTGTCTTGTGTTGTAATTCTTATTTAATGTCTAGTGGTGACGTGAATATAAGCATATTTCTTGAGTGCGTCACCACTATGTATCGCATTATTTGCACGTTAAAATTTAAAAAAAGGACTGTGCATTCAAGATGCTGAAAACCCACACTAACGCTGATTTATATCACATTTAGTAATACTATTTATTATTATTATTATTATTATTTTTATTATGACTATTAGTATGTAGGTATTTAGTATTAATCTAAGGACGAGAATGAACAGCGTACGAGTGACCATGCCATGCAATTTCAGGGCGGCAAAACGAAAAATATACAGGACTTTATTTTTTGGGTACCACCCATGATTTGACCCGTCCCAACCACGATAAACTATCAGGCTACCCCAATATAGATAATAAAGCCTTGATCTCTATGAAATCCATATTTAGGACAACAGAGAGGCCCAGTCGCCACCTGTGTGTAACGGGGCAGTTGCCATGGTCGCCGCCGAAGACTCGAGTCCCGAGCAAAACCGAAGGTCCACGACGGCAGCCGAACCCGACTCTCGGGAGTCCACGCCCGAACACTCCCCGAAGGCAGCTGGCGACCATGAAAACGAGGTTCAGTATATACACGTACAAACTTACACAAAAGATACAGAAGTTTATGTCACTCAATAAAAACATAGTCCTTAACATTTCGAACCGCATTGCTAGTCATACCTAGCTTCAGTGCACAGTAAACCAGTCATAAATGCCTTGATGAAGATGACAGATTGTCATTGAAATGTCAGCCTTTGTTCAACAAGTGGATGTGAATAAATAACTTTACTATTAAATTATTTACAACCCAAATTAAACCATTCACCGTTAGTTCTCTAGACTCCCTAACTGATCGAAGAGAAAAGTGTTTTATTCATAACACTTTGTTTACAACAACTGACGTTTTTGTGATTTTTAATCAAGGCATTTATTTACTGTGCACTAATGTTAATGCGGTCTCAAACGTAAAGTAATTGTGACCTACATAGATAATATTATAACATAGGTGTTACCTGTTGCCATTCTATTCAACCATTTACCAACCATTCACCAATAATATAATGTAATAATGAAATCATTACTCCGTGAAGGAGGTATTGCTCCTGCAGGAGTATTGTGGTCAGTCGATTTTTCGTGTTTGAAGCTAAAACATACAGTTCCCTTTGTTTAATCGGCACGTAATTTTATACGTTGTCTACAAACATGGCAGTGATAATACTGATTTTGAAATTTAGAAAGTTTATTGCAAATACTTGCACGAGGACTAATTGCAGTTACAAACAACATAAGAAAGAAAATACAGTGGTATGTGAGACTATATCTACGTGTAGCATTATATATTCTACATACTTGGTACTAGTTTTACTGGGTTTGACTTGGTACTAGTTTTACTGGGTTTGACTTCTTCTTTTTAGGCAATGGAAGACGAATTTACCCACTTCTTCTATAATATGTGGGTTCTTTGATTTTAGTAGTAAAATTGTTTTTTCGTGGTAGGGAATGGTGGGGAAGTAAGGGAGCATTTTGGACACGGTGGTAAATAATTGTTTTGTGATGTCGTCATAAAATGGACAGTTAGAGATTAAATGATTAAATTAAGTGTTCGCAGCTAAAAGATAATGTTGTGCCCATTGTATTTCTTATTTATGTTCCGTATATGATTTCAGAGAATCAACACGACCTGGAGTTCCTCAGAGATGAGTATCGACCTGCCGAGTTCCGAGGGTAGACCAGAGAGCGCCCAGCCTACACTGTCTCCCCCGGTACACCGGAAAACTCCCCCCGTCATCACTCTGTCGGCGTCTCCCACAAGGTACGGGGCCACGCTCTCCTTTTAAGACAGCGTCTTGGGCATAGCGGGTCCGTTATGCATTCAGAACCGTTAATATCTATGCCTAAATGGATTGGGTTCTTGGTAGTCTTCGCGTATCCAAGAACGATTTGCTCAAGGCTCGGTTCTGGATACGCGCGGACTATCCAGAATCTTGCCCGAGCATGATTCGAGATAAAGCACGGTTCTGGATACGCACGGACTATCCAGAACCGTAAATGAGCATAGATCTAGATAAAACACGGTTCTGGATACGCACGGACTATCCAGAACCGTGAATAAGCATAGTCCTAGACAAAACACGGTTCTGGATAGGCATGGACTATCCCGAAACGTGAATGAGCATTTCTAGATAAAACACGGTTCTGGATACGCACGGAATATCCAGAACCGTGTCTGAGCATAATTCTGGATAAAGCACGGTTCTGGATACGCACGGACTATCCAGAACCGTGACTGAGCATGATTCTGTTGGAGTGTTTTATATAATCTCCAAGAAGATCATTCGGTGGCAAGGCAGTATCCACTGGCCAGAGGAGTGTCCATTAGCACGAACAATTTTTTATTGCTGTTAAAAGGGGCACAAGGAGGGGCAGCAACACCACTTTTGAAAAGAAGTGCTCCTCCCTGTGCGAGTACTAGCAGAACTTTAATAGAGTCGTGTGGCGTAGCGGCAGAGTGCTCGACTCGGAACCAAGTGGTCCCGGGTTCGATTCCTGACATGCCCCCGATCTTGTGCCCTTGGGAAAAGAACTTTACACGACTTTCATCACTTCACTCAGGTGAAAATGAGTATTGTATTGTCCCCTGTGTTGGTGGCGGCATTGATATAAATTGAAAAAAAAAAACTTAAGAGTGCCGTCACCATGCCTTGTGACTACATGTTGGAATATTAAAAAAAAACTTTAATAAACACTCCTCTGGCCGAAAGATACTGCCTTGCCACCGTATGATCTGCACAGAGATTATTAGAATAAGGATATTTTACATTACGCACGAAACCACGCTCAATGATAAACCAAGGGCTTATGACTTTCGTGTATTCAAGTGCCTGACAGTAAAAGCATTTCGGTCATAGTGTTTATCTCCGGCACTCCTGAACCACTTAACGCCGCAGCTGGCTTAAATATGTATTTTCAATCACGGTGCCAAGGATTGAATCGATCTAATCTTACACCTCATTTCTACAACAAATTACTCGATAAATTACATATTTACGTACAGTCAAATGACTGCGCTATTTTTGACTACGACTGGGCTGTCTTTTTTAATTGTGCACAAATGGATTAGTGCATGGTCCTATTATCTTATTCTAGTTTTACTTATAGCATACGAAATTTCATTTTCTAAGCTGTGGGTTTGTGTGTATGTTTATCCGGACAGGATACGTTGACAGGCCTAATGATGTTTCGCAAATAGTTCCCATTATGAATTTTTTTCACATTTTTTTTGTGCAAAAAAACCCTTACCTATAACATCCAGCTCCAAAAGAGGAACAGATCCCAACATTAAGAAATTTTACACTGTTTTTTGTACATGCGGTATCGATATGTCATATCCGTGATCTTTACTAGGCACTATAATGGAAGTGTAAAAGACAGGAATGGAGTGGATGATCAGGACTGAGCATATATACATTTGAACAAACATCTCTGATGCTTTGTTTTGTTTTCCGTTAGGTATGCAGCTCTCACCAGATCCAACCCAAACCTTCACGAACTCGGGAAAACTGACGAACAAAACGTGACGATCACGATCACAGAGACGCCCCGACTGGACGCGCCGTTCACCGGGATGAAGGATCTGGAGAACCAGCAGGAAGACGTGAGTTTGGAGGACATGCTGGACAGCCTCCTTGCTTTAGGGTCCAGACGAAGTAGTAAAAGTGGCTCCCAAAGTCCCAACGAAGTCAGGCGGTTGAGTGAAGACCGTTTGGATAATCTAGTCGCCGAAACGTTACCTTTCGAGCGGCGTGCGTCCGATCCTGGAACGGCGAACAACCAACTCGAGTCGACTCTGAACACAACCGACGACTTCGCGGAGGCTTTGGAAGCCTTGAACACTACGTCATCATCAGTTGATGACACGTCACTCATGAACACCACGTCGTCGTCATTGGATACTGCTGTAGAGGCGAACACGTCATCACCAAAACCACTGACGTCGCCGTTTCAGACGACGTCTTCGTTTTTTGAGACGGCGTCCTCCGCCGCGCCGGATACGACAAGCGGGAGCTTCTCCGCCAGCGAACTGAGAGACATGGTGACGGAAGAGCTCGTCACAGTGCGATGTTCCTACGCCAAGTGCAAAAGAGCCGCAGAACTCAAGGAAGCAAGGCAAAGTTACAAGTCGTGTCACAACTGTTACACCTACTACTGCTCTAGAGACTGCAGGAAGAACCACTGGGAAAGGCACAAGAAGAAGTGCGTCTTCTCGCAAATCAACAGCGCGTGCAAGCACATCCTCCAGTACTCGCGGACCAATGAGGAAGCTCAGAAGTGCTTCTCGCGAGTCGCGAGAACTGGGTACCTCTCGCGAGGCCGTGGGTGCGTACTCTTGAGTTTCGCCTCCTTACAAGACGCGCAAGACTTCCTGAACTCAGGACTCCCCGCCCTCCCCACGTTACCGGGCTACAAGACCTTCCGCGAACTTGAAAGCGCGCAGACGGAACAGAAAGACCCGCACACGGAGACGTTGATCACCATGGTTACCACGTATGACCCGGATGTAAAGCTGGTTCTGGACGTGTCCATCTCTGTCGATACAACAAACGTGAAGGCTAGTCTCGTTCCCAGGAGAGAAGGACCAAACATCCGGCAGTGTGCTAAGGTGAGTCTTCATTAAACTTATTTCCTGCCAATCTTGACAGAAAAACATGCATATTATCTGCAAATGGCTAGTTTTAAGAAGTCAACTGGAAAGCAATGATTTTAACTGCAAATGGTAAAAATGAGAAATTGGAGATTTTCTCATTAAAAAAAGACAAAACAAATCAACAAGTATCACGCAAGTTTTTTTTTTCTTTAACCCGAACGGGGTCCACCCGAACACCCGAACACCCGTCCATTTGGACGCCAGGCGTATATTTTTATGTGCTATTTGAAATTTTTTGATTAAAAAAAAAATTCCTCCCGAGACTTTCTCAATAAACTTCTTCTTCAAGTTCTCCTAAATTTTTCGGTCATTTCCGTCGCAAAAAAAAAACAAACAAAAAACGTTCAGGTGTTTGACTGTCAATGGTTGTGCCTTGGATCATTATCATCGAGTAAAAGCAAATAGAATTCAAGAGGAAAAGACTAATGGACTATTACATAATATTCATTGTCCGCTAGAAAGAGCTTATGATATATTACAATTATAAATATTGTGCATCTTAGTCTAGCCTTATTACCATAAGTCAATTCATGTCACCGAGGTGACCAATTATTTAAGTCACACATCGTCTTTTCAATAACGTAATCCAACGCAATTCCTATCCCCCTCCAGCCAGCTTTTCTAAAAAGCACTTCTAATGTTTCAGATCCGTCTTAGTGAGAGACACATCGTCAAAAAGACGAGAGAAGAGAAGTCAGACGAGCCGGAGGGCGGGACGATGATACTGACGTCACCGCCCGGGTCTCCGGAGAAGCTGCAGCTGCTGAGCGACAGGAGATCTCGCGAGATTTGCTTCATCAACATCCAGCGGAACCTCCGCGCGAGAGGAGTCATCTTACGTCACCAGTACCCGGATGTTTACCGGAAACTGTGCGTCTATGTGGAAAAGAACGAGTCGTTTCCCCCCGTGACTATCTACCCCCGAGACACCAACACCGGAAAGACTTTCATGTGTCTCATCATGCCGGATTCGGATCCGGAAATTCTGGAATGGGTTCAAAATCCGGATTTGCTCGAGGATATCATTGCCTAAGTTTATGGATGCAATAGGAAAACTAGAGCTAAGGTGTTGGACGTCTTCTGATCAGCCACGAACAAATGTACAGGTATTTAGTTTTCATTTTTTGTGGTCACAAGTACAAATCGTGACGGCTCATTACTAGAAATAACGCTTGAAACTGCTTAGATTGTGAACTGTCTTTACAATTCAAATGGACATTTTACTGTTACATTCTGTTTAAACACAAGTGGTTTTTTTCTGACCTAAAGCTTTCGATCAGTCACTCTTGTCTTCTTCAATTGACTGATTTAGTGAGACATTGAAACAAACGTTTTTATCAACTTCAAACAAAAAAAAAAAATGACAGAATGCCTTTAACACCTGAACAATGTGTAGACCCCTATAATATGACGGAGTCAAAAAAGTCCACCTTTTTTGTTGGTTAAAAACTGCTCTCTTTACATGAATTACAACACCTGGAGACACCGTAACTTTTTTCTGACCTTTCTCTTTTTGGCTCCTTGGATCAAATTCCCAAATTTCAGCACCCTCAACACAACAAGTATTCAACTCCTGGTGCATGTCTAATCTGTGGAAGGACAGATGTACAGACTTACAAGTAGGACGTCTGCTTAATCTGTTATTTTAAAACACTCATGGGTTTTCTTAATGACGTTTTAGTGACGAAAATTTTATCTTAAAGTTTTAATGTTTGTATGAGAATTGATCTTATTTTAGAATGAAAACAAAACTTCGTTTCGCGGTGATACTCCTAGATGAAATGGAACAAAAAAAATTCAATGAGCAAAAAATTGCTCAAAAACAAGTTTGTATATTTAACTCAAAACTTTAAACACTGTAACGCTGTGTTTCAAAAAACAATCTGTAGGATTTGAATTTAATAACGGTTACAAACCAGGTTTTGAACTATTCAATTTAAAAATGATTTACTGGTGTGCTTAACGAAGCAAAATAAGCTATGATAATGATAAAAGAAATCCCCATAGGAGTCGCTAAAAACCTTTGATTCATATTTTGCAACTTTTCCCCGTCGTCCGATGATTTTTAAAAGGTATACCTCAGGTACCTTATTCTAGAAGGGAATTCCTGTCATTGTCCCCTTTATTTTGTTAAGTTCCGATGCAACCATCCGGAATGTTCTGCATTCTCGGTTTTCTCCCACGGTTCGCGCTCCAATCTCACGCTCCGTCTGATTCGCTCAGCCTGTTACACTTGCTTGGTTACCCACCATTCAAAACACACGAGACAAAAACGCAATAGACCAATCCCGTAGCTCCTCCCACCCCGTCAAAACGTAGACATTTGACAAGCATACAGCAACTTTCTCATTGGCTGAATCGCTAATTGCTTTGCTCTTATTGGTTGAACTGCTAATTGTGATGGACAGTCAGGAGTAGTGCATTATTAACCAGAGTAATTTGATGTTAAACACAACTCGACAAACCATGTCGAGTACAAATCTTTTGTAATATTCGACAGCAGAATTCTGTTTCTTAAAATCACAAAATGTTTTGATTCTTTGCGAAAAATGTAGACGACTTTGAACTTAAAAATTTTGATCCTAGTACCAAGACAAATCTCCACATTTTATTTTCCTAAGATACTTTTTTAAGTCTATAAATAAAAATCAGCATTTATCGGAATGACTAAGGGCTTGTATTGTGTCTTGTATTCGACAGCGCTATTAAAAACGTATTTGTCGACCGGATATTTGAACGTGCCCTACAATGCAAACATGTCAAATCATATCAATGGCTTTTAAATTAGGCATGTCTTTATTCTATACAGGTCGCGACTTACATCGACAAGCTGTCACGTTTGCACACTAATTGATTACGTATTACGTTCTCTAGGTCAAAGTTCATAACAAGGTGGCTGGATATATGTTCTAGTTTGCATACTTTAAAATTTGAAAAAAAAACATGTAAATTATGCAATTAAGTAAGATGTCAATCATATTAATTATTAATAATACAATGTACATATTTTTCAAGGCAAGCTTTGTGTATGTAATAGCTATAGAACTGATATTATATTTTGAATATAGCAGCGTCTTATGTACATAGCAACCTCCGTTTGCAAATTGTTTTGTGTAAAAGTCTTTCTGCAATACCTCAGTGGAGTATTGTTCATGTTCCATGTGTGATAATTATGTAGCATATTTTTTTTACAGTTTGATATTGTATAAATTGTTGCAATCTTGTTGCCACTTTTCACCCACGTTGTTGCACTTGAAGCATTGAATACACACGTTTGTATACCACGGTATACCGGGTTGTTTTCTGTGCGTTCTTAAGTTAATGAGTTCATTCTCTCTCATACGAACTGTATGTATGTGTGTACGTGTCTGTCTGTTTCTCTGTGTGTGTTTATGTATGTATGTATGTATGTATGTATGTATGTATGTGTGTGTGTATGTGTGTGTGTGTGTGTGTGTGGGTGTGTGTGTGTTTGTGTGTGCGCCTGTGTGTGTATGTTTGTGTGTGCGCCTGATTAAAATATGTATGGCAACTGCGCATGCATGAATTTTCGTCCGTTTCCGAAAAAAAAAGTTTTCGACTAAACGGTAAATTGTCTTCCAATTGTGTTTTTTTTTCAATTTACGGCAAATATTTTGTCAGTTTGCAGCTAAAACGAGACTTAGTCGGAGTATGCCAAGATTCGTTCCAAAGGACAAGAAGAAAATATAAAGGAATGAAAATTAAGAGTCTATTACTAGTATTCATTGTGCCAATAAAATATAACTCTGTGTGTTTAGTCATTTGTTCAACCTTCATGATCACCTGGATTTCATAATGAAGGCAAGTTTTTTGCAAAACTTTTTTTATTCGCTCGCATGCATGAGGGGTTACCAGAGACAGTCATCCATATAATGAAATTAACATGGCCTTAGAGTATAGCTTTAACCTTTATTCGCTTGTCTTATATCATTAAAATCGACATAATTAGGTACATGTCGACAAACAGACCCCATGTCAAAACGCCGAAGACCATGACGTCACTTGTCACTCAATATAAAGAGCAGTGTCATGACGTTAAATCAAATACGCCAAATTTTCCATTCACTGCAAATTTCATGTTGAAAGGCTCTAAAATATATTATTTGAGTTAAAGCACAAAGGAATGGGACCAATAGTGGACTTGAATTGTAACTCGCTCACATGGTTTGAAGGGATGTTCCTTTTAATATATGTTAATGGAAATGGTAATTGCAGTAATTAAAACTACACCGATTTTTGTTTCAACGCAAATTCTCTGTTGAAAGGTTCTAGAATATAATTATTAACCTTTTAACAAAAAGAAATGGAACCAACAGTGGACTTGAATCGTAACACAACATGTTTTGAATGGATGTTTCCTTTAATATTATGTATGGTTAGGGTAACTGCAGTAATTACAGATTTTTCTTTCAACGCAAATTCTCTTTTAAAGGGCTCTAAAATAGTACATTACGTAAGAACAAAAGAATGGTACCTTGAATGGACGTACTATATTGTTACGTACATGTACATGGTGTACAGGGACGTTCCGTTTGATATATGCATGGCAACGGTCATTCCAGCAAACACACCGATCTTTTTTTCAGCGCAAATTTTCAGTTGAAAGACTCTAGAACATATTATTTACGTGTATTAGCACAAAGGAAATAACGGACTTGAATTGTAACACAACATGGTTTGAAGGCATGTCCTTTTTGATACACCGATTTTCTTTCAACCCAAATTCTGAGTTGAACGGCTCTAAAATAGTACATTATCAACGTAAGAACAAATGAATGGTACCTTGAATGGACGTATATTGTAACGTGCATGGTGTACAGGGACGTTGCGTTTAATACATGCATGGTGACGGTCATTACAGCAAATATACCTATGTTTTTAGTGCAAATTCTCAGTTGAAAGGCTCCAGAATATATTATTTATCTGTAAGCATAAAGGAATAGAACCAACAATGGACTTGTATCTTGTATGATATACCATAGGGACGTTCCGTTTCATATATTCATGGGGGGGGTAGTTATGGTAAGTGCAGTAAGTTTAATTCAAACCAAGCTCAAATCCAACTGATGGCTTAGAAAAAAAATCAAAACAATACATGTTGCATTTTAGTCGGTTCCTCCTCCATTCGTGTACGCCTCCGTGTATAGAAGAACTTTATTGACACAACAAAAAGTATAGCGACTTTTGTAAGGTCTAAGACATGTAGATACACAGACAATTATACATGGGTACAACGAAAATATCTTACGTACAGAACAATAGGTGGGTCAACTAATACTACTTGTTGTAAGGTCTAAACATTCTTTGATATATTTACCTATTTGTACACAGTAAGCGTTATTGCCTTCTAGGATGAAAATAAATTTATCTATAGCATGAAATGTAACAAATTCTGTTGAGCAGGCGGAGAGAAGGTTGAACAGCTTTGTGCGTTTATCGTTATATAGTGTACAATTCAAAATAAAATGTTGTTCGTCTACAATATCATTGGGGCAGAATGGACAAAACCTCTGGTCGCGAGGGATTTTTTTATATCTTCCTAATATATATATAATGCAACATGTATTGTTTGCAGGGACGGTCCGTTAAACATGTGTATGGGGAAGCCATTACAACAAATATGGCACTATACAGTTCGTTAAAACGAATTCTATGTTCATCGTAGTTCGCGTGCTATTAGTATCTTGCCACATTTCAAACACATGTTATAGATTTTCATTTATATCTAATTGTATCTTAGAATATCGATTCATAGTGCGCTTCAAACTAATAAACTTTATGCTTTGGTGTTCGTTTTGAACGCATTGGGATTTGTATTAGGCCACAGCAAATCAATTTTATGGATGACATCCTCCGCAGACTCCAAATCTAATGCAAGCGGGCAAAAAAAAACAAGGTTCCTACATTCTAAAATGTTGACTCAATCATTGTACAAATGGTTTTGATTCAGTGGGAACATTACATATACATAGCCAACATCACATATCACTGTATCAAATAAACAAAATATTACATCAGAGTCTTTTCTTGTCTCCTCTCTTCTTAGTTATCTGCCATCCACCTTCCGGCGTGGCAACAGACATCTTTGCCCATTTTTGGCCCACTGTCAGAAGGCAACAAAATTTCTTTTTCCCCCCAAAAATCAGCCGAATATTAATGCGCGCGCCGATGTCATCCATAAAAATTACTTGCTGTGGCCTTACGTACCTCCCAAAAGGTTATATAGTTCATTGAGGGCGACCGCTTTAGTGCTCTTAGTACCCAAATTACCAGACACCGGTTTCTACCCTGTAATCTATTATTTAAACCATGTCGTCTGTGGCATTCATTAGACTGTACAGTCACCATTGTGATGGTATGTTCGATCGATATGTAGTGATATATCCAACAATAGAAGAAAAATAAAATGGATCACATGCACGACAGTGCCTTCGACATTTTATTTCAATTCTGCTCTTAGGCCACACCGACTTAATTTTATGGATGACATCCTCTGAAGACCCAAAAACTAGTGCGCGCGGGCGAATAAAAAAAAAATTCCGGCCAAAAATAAAAATGCTACTAAACCACAGGAATACAAAGCTGGTATTGTGAATTTGCGATAGTACATAGCGACGTGTACGACAAGGCTTTCAGCGCTGTACGTATTTATTGAGTTCTAGCTTCTTGAGTCGTGGAGCCCCGGTAGCCTGGGTGCCATCCTCCAGAGTTACCACCGGCTCCGTATTGTCGCTAGCTACAATGGACTACCCAGGCCTAGAGCCAGGCCGGAATCTTGGAGGAATCTTTTTTTTTTTTTTTGTGAGAACAGACGAAAATCAATGCGCGTTCGGATGTCATCCATAAACTAAGTCGGTGTGGCCTTACTTGCATATCATTAATAGACTGATCCCATAGCTCCGCCCACTTCGGTTGAAGCGGGAAATAAAAACATGCAGCCTTTCTCTCATTGGTCAAACCAAAAAACTAAGAAATGTCATTGGTTGAACAGCTAATTATGACGGGGGAATAGTTTTTTTATGGGCGGTACCAAAAATGAAATAAAGGGACTTCTCGCGTAGCATTTTTGGCTATTTCAAACACTTCAAGTATGGCGAAAGACGAAAATATGTCAAACAATTTCAGTATTAGACAGTTTTTTGTTTTTGAATTTGTTTTCATTAACATTGTGAAAGATCTTTCAAGAATTACAAGAGAGACATAGCAAATTGCTGACAGACATTTAGTAGGCTAAAAAAATTTTTTATTAAAACTTCAATCTCAACCAAAAATAATATCCCTTAAATAACTTCATTAGGTTGGTGAATGTAAAAAATTGTCATTCACAACCATTTATTTAATGGTATTGCCATTCAAATAAATTTTTGTTTGATCACCAAAACATTAGAAATAAAACTTCTGGAATAAAGCATATCATAATTGTGAAATCTGAATATTATATAAACATAGCCGACAAAAAAATTAGCTTCAATAATGGATCTAAAATTTAAGAATAAAATTTGATTGACACAGTATACTATAGAATGAATCTAACATAGGTTTATCTCTAAAAAATGAAATGTTTTGATGTCAATAAAGGTAAACACACTCAATTTCTACATACAGGCAACGTTTATAATTATATTTCTTTGCTATAATAATATACAGATGCTAACTTAAAATAACACTTAGTAAAATATTACAGATTCGAATATGAGAAGTTTATGTATTACACTTGTTTTAAAAGGTTCCATTTTCCAAATCTGTCAGTTTATAAAGTCTGAAAAAAATTATTAGTAAATTTTATTAAACATTCACTTGAGATTTGAGCTGCCTTCTTAATATATTCTTATGATAAAGATCCAATTATGAATATGACACAAAACATTTATATTATATGCACATTGTCTTATGTTGATTCTATTGCTTTTTTGGTTGCATGGTAATCCTCTTTTTTTACAGTGTACCCATTCCTTTTAACAATTAGTAAATGTATAAAATATTTCCTATTTCAAAGTACAAGATGTACAATTGGCACAAACAATTGAATAAATCAAACACAATAAATTCTATATACAACATGAAGTTTTGTATACACAACATTTGTATAACTGAAGAGAACATTTTGTAAATGGATGTACATGTATTCACTGTATTTGTGATAATGAGTGATGAGTGGTCTTGCAGCACCCCCTGTTGAATGCTCCCGTTATTGCAATGGAAATTGCATAATGATTGTATTGTTCAGCTGTTGTCCAAGCTTAAGCCTGGAAGAGCACATTGTCCCAGTGGGTGACCGTGCCTTCTTCTTGTCTGTGCACCTGTGAAGTGTGGAAGGCAGGGCCACTCTGTTCTTTCTGGAGGAAAAATAATAAAAGAAAAAAAATTATTTGCAAAGCAAATGCATAATGTTTACCTTTGTACATGGTCTACTCTGTTAATTCTTATATTGTACTCAAGCACATTCACATACATGTACTACTAGTATATATGGTGACAGGAGCAGAGCAGACCATGAAATTGGAACATCATATAATCCAACACTAGTCACCATGGTGACAGATGTCAACAAATCATGTCATTGGTCAGGTCATAGGTCCCTGTTTGGAGAAGACGAAGAGGAAGAAACTGAGCAAAAACAACATGTTTTCCTTTGGTAAACATTAAAAAACAAGAACAATGGAATCATGGGATTTTCTTATCATTTCGAGATACCTACAGGACTTATACTTTGATGAAGCTATTAATATATCTCCACTCACTCACTCATCTTGGAGCCAAATACATACAAACCTAGCATAAATTAGCACAAGACGAATTCTTTGAACTCAGTCCTCCATGAAATATTTTTAAAAAATCATGTGTGTCCTCTTCTCAGTTTACAATGGAGTCTATAGCTTTATATATGTCTTTGTTTATCATGAAAAGGAAACAACATCTGCTGTCAAGGAGGTCATGTAATGAAAAACACCTGTAAACGTAGAAAACACTACCAGATGTAGAATGTGAGTAGTGAATATCACCTCTGGGACAGACCTAACCAATCCCTATTTATTACAAGCTGACATGCGGAAACAGACACAGACACGCACACACACACACACACACACACATACACACACACTCACACACACACACACAGACATACCAAAAACAATACCTCCACAAATGCATCATGTTTACCTTCGCAAATGGTCTGCTCTGGTAATTCTTACTCAAACACATTGATACATATGGATACACAGGAGTCTAAATCCCTCCTGCTATAAAATTGCTACATGATGTAACCCAGCACCAGTTACCATGGTGACAGACATCAACAAATCAGGTCATTGACCTTATTTGGAAAAGATGAAGAGGAAGAAACTGAGCAAAAACGATGTGTTTTTCTTCGGTAAACATAATTACAATACTTCTGTCCCATAAGAGAGTAAGTTACAGGGGTTTCTCTTTTTAGCAAATGCCCACGAATGCCCAGGAATTGTGACAAAAATTTTAAATTTTTTTGTGTGGTCATTTCCAGAGTTTGCTCCCGCATGTTTATACCAAGTTTGAAGCAAATCCATCAAGCTGAACAAATCGAAATTTACTGTTTTTTTTTTCTCTTCTTAGCAAATACCTACTTTACTTCCAGGTTTGATGGGAATGCCCACTACTCCTTGCAAAATGTCGGCCCTCGCGCAAATAAATATATTTCCAGCAAAATCCACCACCACAAACATGTTCATATAGGACTCTCCTAAAGTTTCTGTGCTTTACAAGCTTTTAAAGTACCCATTTTTTTTTTTTTAAATGTGCGCTACAACGACTTCGTCGCCTCGGCGCGTACATTTCATAATGGCCGACAGCTGTGGGTTTGCAGAAAACACAGTCCAGTCCAATCGAGAAAGCGGGTGTTTGTAGATTCCTACCTGTAGAGCAGCAATGATTTCCAGTGTTGTAGAGAGAAGATAGGGAGCCTGGATAGTCTGCACAGCCAGAATATCCCTACTACCAGAGTCAGGACTGTACACCTCATACTGTAGATGGTTTCCTTCTTTTACATTGGTCCAGCTGAAGCAAGAAATCAAAGATCTCATACCTACTTAAAACAGTTATAGGATACTGTAAATCACTTGAAATTAAAAACTAAAAACTTTAAATTTGCAGTTACTGTAACAGTAGCAAAATTTCACAGTCTGAGGAAAAAGGACATGTTCGTGGAACTATATATTTTCACACCTGGGGAAAGTGTAGAAGAAAGAAACTCAACAAATTATTTGTTTGCAGTATAATGATAAATTCACGGTACAGAAGTGACTGTGAAAACTGCAAAATTATTGTCATAAAGGTACTGCAAATAAAGAGTTATTTACAGTATTTTGGTTTTCTTTTACAGTATTGTCTCTCATCTGCTTTCGTTTCGTTTCCTTAGAGCTTCTGACTGGATCTCAGTGCTATAACTAGCCGCTGTACAATGTAGGTGGGCTGCAGCTTTTCAAAAATCCCAAACATGGCTAAGTTTGTAACCCCCCCCCCCCCCCCCGTTCCAGTTTATCGATGCGGTTGGCTTTCTAATAACCTACATGTAGATGGCCTCTTTGGTCCATATTTGTCTGGTATCATCTCCAAGTCTGTATATTAACTTGCCCCCATTTTTAATGTAGTATATAGATAAATAAACCAGTATGCCATTTATAAGCATACTGATTTTAATGAGGTGAAAATGGCATATTGTATCATAGGCTATTTACTGTATTAATTTAGCGGTACAAAAAAAGGGACTCGTCATGCACATAGCTTTTTTGGGGGCTACTTCAAATGCTTGTTTGAAATGATGACAAATATGTGCTAACTAAGAAATTGCAGGAAATGTCAACACTCGACAAACTTCCTCATCAAGAATTTGTTGAATCTTTGTTTTGCCACCCCAAGGCTCAAAATTTATTTTTGAGAATAGGTGCACTTAAAATTTTTTGGGTGCACAATATGAAACAAAACCTAATTGCAGGTCTTACTGCTCCTCTTCTGAGCTTGAATCTAAAATGAGAGCTAACTTCAAAATCATAAACAACTACTACAACAAAGATTTTATCATTTTTCTGATACATAGCGACCAAGAATATCCGGTATACTATTATACATTTCTAATGTTGAAAATGCCTACAAAAATATTTGGGTGCACTAGTGTACCCACAGAAAAAAATTAGGTGCACAGCTCCGATTTTGGGTGCACTAATGTACACATGCACCCAGTATTTTGAGCCCTGCACCCTGAAATTGCATTTCAATGCCTTTAATAGAGGCCTGGGAATTTCTAAATACAAGGCCTTAACAACACTTTGAAAGTTAAAATCCTGGGAGTTACAGTGACTTCTAAATGTACAGCGAAGTGTTAACAGGTGTGTGAATAATTTATGTGTTTGACCTTGTGATTCTGCTCCACACAATAGACAAGGTCATCTCCCCGGAGACCAGTCTGAGGCCAGTCAAGGTCACACGCAGCTCTATTATAGTACCGACTGGGACCTGGGGAAAAAACAATTTGAACAAACATGATGCATAAATTGCTAGAAAGGTAACATTTGCAAAGAAAATAATGATTACCTCCACATCTAGTCTGCTCCGTTGATTCTTATATGGTGACAGGAGTCTAAATCCCTCCTGCTATAAAATTGCAACATGATGTAACCCAACACTATGATGGTGATAGACATTTGGTTCAGGTCATTGACCTTATTTGTTTGGAGAAAAAGAGGAAGAAGTGGAAAAAGAGGAAAAAGAAGCAGAGCAAAAACAATATGTTTTCGTTCTAAGTATGAGGGTAAAAATGAAAAAAGGAAAGAACAAAAAATAAAAATGCCTACCTTGAAATTGTCCACACAAAGATCTCTTTCCACAATGACATCTCTAAACCTGACAGAAGAGTAGTCTTCTAATGTCTGACACAACTGTACATATCTGCCGTGGAGGGGGAAGCTTGGGTCGCAGTATTC
>NW_017802403.1:1043638-1066966 GCF_001625305.1 Branchiostoma belcheri | reverse complement strand
CTATTATGAACTAAATTAAAACTCCTAACCAATAAAGGTAGGGAATAGCTATCCAACTGTTGTATCTTAGTTGTATGTTACTTCATATTATAGTTATATCAATGTAAAGCATTGTTTTCCCTTGTGTTTCTCATTCTTTCCCTGCCATGTCGTAAAATGTGGTGAAGCCATCGCTGTATTTGCTCCAAAGCAAATATTGGCCTTTCTAGTTGCACTGTGTTTCTTCTTATTTAAAAACCAAACAACTGTTTTTTTTTTCTCCTTTCAATAACAACTTTCCACTGTGTATATCCGTTCGTAATAATGAAATGAAATACCTTTATTGTACATTCATGCCACGACGGGCTAGGTACAGGTCAAGATATAACAGACACATAACAAACGTATATAGAAAATTGGAGACAAGAGATGCACTACTTGACTTAGACATACATACATAAGGAATATATAAGAGTACTATACTAGGCTAATACAAAGTGTCCTAGTCACTGAGCTAATATAGAGAGGTCAACTTCTTTTCGCTTTTTCGTACAGTGGAAAATGTGTGAACAGATCATGTTTGTGATATAGGGTTTGTCTAGACGCATCAAAAATATAAATTTATCATTTGCACCTAGGTGTTCAAAGTATGGGAACTTCTCTTTGATATAATTAAAAAGGACAGGTCTTTCATTAGAATATAAAGTACAGTCTAAAATAAAGTGTTGTTCATCTTCTATTCTATTCATGTTATTGACAGAGCCTATAACGAGCTTGAAACAAATTCAATGCACTTAGGGATATCATATACTTGTAGCTGTGACTAACCTTCTAGTTTTGTCCTCTGTTCAGGGCTGGGGTGTAGTTTTCCTAGAAAAAAAAAGGGTGATTACACAAAATGCAAGGTCAAATGAGTAAAATACTGGGTATTGCTGTTGAGCCAAGCTAAAAGTTATTAAATCTGTCCTACTATATAAACCAAGTGCAGTGCAGAAGTTTTACTGACACTAAAATTACTTACTGGAATTGAAGATCATCATTTAGAAAACATGCTTAATACAGTTATGCTAAGTTAAAGCACCTAAAGTAAAATATGTACTAGCTAAGGGTCCTGGCTGGTACAGGACAATAGGTAGTGATGATTGATCATTAACCGTTTTATAGCTGAAAAAAAGAAACAATAAAAAAAATTCAATGAAAAAGAAATGGGTTGCATCCCAAACCTGTGTATTGGAAAAAAAAATTCTTTTAAGTTTACATTTAGTACAGCTACCTAACATAGTAAGTTGATACAGCTAAGGTAACAAAAGCTGGTATGACACCCTACATGTATATCATAAATATTGGGCAGTTATAATAGTCTGGACAAAACAAAAGGGGTAAACAAATCTAAGCCTCACCTTCCCTGACATCTGCCTGCGCCTGTAGGAACAGCAGCTGTATCGCAGCTGTATCCACATTCCTGGACAGCACCTGTTCCTCTTTCACTGGTTCAAAACACCACTTCTGAATACTCAAACCTAAGGACAAGGGGGAGGGGGGCAGGTGAGTACTATATGTATGTTTAGGCCACACCAATTTTATTTATTAGTTCTCAGATTTTTTAATAAGAAATGCATGTGTGCCACAGAGCAGAAAAAAAATAATAAAAACACCATGGCATCAAAATGATAGCCCCATATTCTTTGACAGGAGCCATATAGTGAACATACCAGGCTGGATTTTAATAAAAACAATGAATTTAAAACTTCTAATCACCTATCAATAAATGGAAAAACTGTAACAACTCTAAAGAGAAGGGACTTCCTTCAACTGTTGGGTCCAAAATATGAGCAATATTTATAATATCAAAGTCTCACAATAAAAGTAAGAAAAGTAAAAAAAGTAAAGTAAGAAATGTCTCACAAAAGAGAGGTTTGTCTACAATAAAAATTACCTCCAATACTGTACAGTATTTGAATTTATTTGAGTTTCCTCACCTGTAGTGAAGGGTACTATGTCCTGGTCACGTAGTCTGTTTATCGGTGCCTCCATACATTCAAACAACGAGAACAGAGGCAGGTTTTCTGTATGGATACCTGAAAAAAATTTTATTCCAAGATACGTCAGAAACACTTACTACATGTAACACGTATATTAAGCTCAGATTAAACTTGTAATATAAAGAAGTTTGATTGAACAGTAAATTAAAGCAATATGGGGCTTAAAATACCACCTGTATATGCAAGTTACTGCAGGTAAAATTGGAGCTGTAGGTATTTCTGATGTCTGCCTGCACCTAACCTGCACTGGTCCATGTACTGGGTATATGCAGGTTAGTGCAGGTAAAATTGGAGCTGTGCAGGTATTTCTGATGTCTACCTGCACCTAACCTGCACTGGTCCATGTACCGGGTATATGCAGGTTAGTGCATGTAAAATTGGAGCTGTGCAGGTATTTCTGATGTCTACCTGCACATAACCTGCACTGGTCCATGTACCGGGTATATGCAGGTTAGTGCAGGTAAAATTGGAGCTGTGCAGGTATTTCTGATGTCTACCTGCACCTAACCTGCACTGGTCCATGTACTGGGTATATATGCAGGTTACTAGTGCAGGTAAAATTGGAGCTGTGCAGGTATTTCTGATGTCTACCTGCACCTAACCTGCACTGGTCCATGTACTGGGTATATGCAGGTTAGTGCATGTAAAATTGGAGCTGTGCAGGTATTTCTGATGTCTACCTGCACCTAACCTGCACTGGTCCATGTACTGGGTATATACATGTATGCAGGTTAGTGCAGGTAAAATTGGAGCTGTGCAGGTATTTCTGATGTCTGCCTGTACCTAACCTGCACTGGTCCATGTACTGGGTATATGCAGGTTAGTGCAGGTAAAATTGGAGCTGTGCAGGTATTTCTGATGTTTGCCTGTACCTAACCTGCACTGGTCCATGTATTGGGTATATATGCAGGTTAGTGCAGGTAAAATTGGAGCTGTGCAGGTATTTCTGATGTTTGCCTGTACCTAACCTGCACTGGTCCATGTACTGGGTATATGCAGGTTAGTGCAGGTAAAATTGGAGCTGTGCAAGTATTTCTGATGTCTGCCTGCACCCAACCTACACTGGTCCATGTACTGGGTATATGCAGGTTAGTGCAGGTAAAATTGGAGCTGTGCAAGTATTTCTGATGTCTGCCTGCACCCAACCTACACTGGTCCATGTACTGGGTATATGCAGGTTAGTGCAGGTAAAATTGGGGCTGTGCAGGTATTTCTGATGTCTACCTGCACCTAAAATGCACTGGTCCATGTACTGGATATATGCAGGTTAGTGCAGGTAAAATTGGAGCTGTGCAGGTATTTCTGATGTCTACCTGCACCTAAAATGCACAGGTCCATGTACTGGGTATATGCAGGTTAGTGCAGGTAAAATTGGTGTGCAGGTATTTCTCATGTCTACCTGCACCTAACATGCACTGGTCCATGTACGTATGTACTGGGTATATGCAGGTTTAGTGCAGGTAAAATTGGAGCTGTGCAGATATTTTTTAATGTCTATACCTGCACCTAATCTGCACTTGGACATGTACTGGGCTTATAGTTACATTGTGTAGTGTGTGCATGTAACTGAATGTGCATTGTTAATTTTGCTGTATTGAGTGTTGCCACCTATGAAGTACAAAAGAAACAATGGCAAATATTTCTGAATAGTACACATAAGTGGTACAGGTGAACTTTGTTAGGTTCAAATTTATTACACTAGTGCTGGTACATGTATGTAGAAAATTTATCTCAAGCCCTCTGAGGCCCTTTTTCCACTTGTCTAGATCAAGCGGAATACTTATAAGTTTTGCTTTGATACAGCTTTTTTGTTGGCTTTGATCCAGACAATTCTATCCTACTGGGGAAAGGGCCTGACTGAGTGGTCAAGGGTTCATACAGTTTAACTGTAAGAAACTCAGATCAATGTCAACTTACCTAAAACGTTTGCCACTTTTTGTAGAACCTCCCCAGCAGTGGCCTCCTCTTTCACTGAAACCTGGAGAAAAAAAAGAAAAGAAATAAGAATAAAGAAAAAAATATCATCAAAAGTAAATTAAAAAAATTGATTCATTAATTTGATGAAGTATTTCATTCCTTTAATATGTTTCGAATATTGAATCAAAACAGAATTTGTACAATGATTGACAACTTTCATTTTTCAAAGTTGTTTCAGTGACAAATGGATGTTGTATTATAGTTGGCAGTAAACTTAGCATAACATAGGTATTATTCCTTGTTTAGCAAGGTTAATGATGTCAAAATTTGACACTGTAGGAATCTTACTATTTTGGTGTGCCTTGTCTTTTTTTTCACCTGCCTTGTTTATTTTTGACCTATTACATAATAGATTGGGAGTCTGCGGAGGATGTCATCCATAAAATTTACTGGCTTTGGCCTTCAAACTATTTTTCAGTAAATGCCTCAAGTCTGGAGGACAATAAACATTAGACTACTAGTAGGCTAAAATCCTGGTTAATATTTAACCACTAGCAAAGCTTCAAGTTATATGGTTGTGTAATGTGGACATATTTTAGCCTTGTGCAAAGTACAGTGACACAATTATGTAACAGTATCTACCAGTAATTTCAGTCTAATGTTCTTTTTCTTAAGGCGTTGAACACTATCTGTACCCTTCTTCTTAAGGTGTTGAATACTATTTGTGTTATCTTACGTTGTCCTGCATAAATTCTAAGCCATTACATTAAGCTGTATTTACATGGTAGATTAAACACTTCTGCAGCGCCTAAGGGCATGTTACGTATGTTCTTTTCATGTCAAGGGACCGCAGCCTTAATTACAATGCTCCCAACATGCAAGAGGATAATATAGTTAGGTCACCGAAGAATAAAAATATCACTACAGGCTAAAATTCTTCAAAACAGAAGTTGAAATCCTAACTTACCTGTATAGGAGACGAGTCTATGTCTAGGGTTCGCACGGAAACTTTGACAATGTTTCCTAACTCCATTTTTGTTACATAGTATTTGGGACAAAACCCTAAATGCAAGAACGACTGTTGAACAAATAGTGTTTGTTTCACACCACCCGCCGTTCTTAGGGTCAAATGTTGACCTCTCTTACTTCCGGGGTTAGAGGTCACTGAACTGTCGGTCATGCTTTTTAGCCCCGCCCACCTTGTAAGTAATCTTCAAGCAGATGGGTGGAGGCGGTAACGTTATCGAAAACCTGGGCATTAGGCCACATCAAGTAATGCTTATGGGTGACATCAGCGCGCGCATTGATTTTCGCCTGATTTTGGAAAAAAAGAAAAAAGAAATTTTGTTGCTTTCTTACAGTGGTCAACATGCCGAAAATGGGCAAAATGGGATGCCTTACCATGCTGGAACGTGGATGGCAGATAAATATTAAGAGAGGAGACAAGAAAAGGCTCTGATTTATTGTTTTGACTTTTACTTTGATGCAGTAATATATTTGCCTTCCTTTTTAAAATATATGTTTCCCCTGAATTAAAACCCTTTGTACATTGATTGAGAACTTTCATTTTTGAAAGTTGTTTTTTAGTGACAAATGGATGTTGTAATAGTTGGCAGTTAAGTTAGCACAATATAGTTATCATTTTTTTTTTGTTTAACAGGGTTTGTGACGTCAAATTTGAAAATGTAGCAACCTGTTTTACAGGCAATGCTGGGTATACAAGCAACTTCGGAATAACAGACTATACAATGCTACGAAATCACGTCTTATGTTCTCATTCATCGTCTCGGACACCTTGTGTGCTTTGCTCATTAACTGGTTGGTGGCGCTTGCGTATGAAAGATTCCCTTGTATTTATCAACTTTGACACGTTTGTGCTGCCAATCCCAGTGTGAATTTCAGAATAAAGTTGTCAAACCTACTGTCTGTAAGGCCACAGCAAGTAAATTTTATGGATGTCATCCTCCACAGACTCCAAATCTGAAGCGATAGGGCGAAAAAAAAAAACAAGGCGGGCCCAAAAAAAACAAGATTCTCAAATTTTCAAATCTTGACATCATAAACCTTGTTAAACAAGAAATAATACCTGTATTGTGCTAAGTTTACTGATAACTATTACAACATCCATATCTCATTGAAACAACTTTGAGAAATAAAAGTTTTCAATCATTGTACAATGGTTTTGATTCAGTAGGAGCATCACATACATATAGCCACCATCACATATAAAAGGAATGTATAAAACATCACTGCATCAAGGTGAAAGACAAAACATTAAATCAGAGCCTTTTCTTGTCTCTTCTCTTCATAGTTATCCGCCATCCACCTTCCGGCATGACAACAGACATCTCTGCCCATTTTCGGCATGTTGACCACTGTCATAAGGCAACAAAATTTCTTTTTTTTTTTCAAAATCAGGCGAAAATCAATGCGCGCGCTGATGACATCCATAAAAATTACTTGCTGTGGCCTAATTAGAAATTTCCATAAAGACCTACAGTTTTTAATTAGGAATTTCCATAAAGACCGGTTGAGCTAGTTTTTGTCATGGTGACAGGGAAAAACGGCCTCTCCATATATTCTCTCTCATTGTAAGACAATTTTTTTCAGCAAAACAGGCGTCTTTTGCATTTTCTGAACCGAGGTGAGTTTTGCTGTTTTTAATTCTCTTGGTTTGAATCCCCTCAAACTGCAAGTTGAATAAATAATCAGAAGATAATAATTTGCGTATATTCGTAAAATAAACTGTTTATTGTTAGAGTTAAGTTAGCGCCCATCCTCTCGAAATAGTGAGAGGCCGGTATATATAGAGAGAAGCATACATGTATGTGAAAGAATGTGTACATATTGTAGTGCAAAGGCTGTGGAAGACGAAATACACTTTATCTCAAACTCTTCGTTCCATAACAACGCTCGAAATGAGTTGACTATTCAAACTTCTACAATTTATCCCAATTTCGCTAAACTTACAAAGAAAAAATATTCTTCTTTTAATTTCCTCAAAGCCACTAATTTTGGAAAAGGTGGGACATTACGCTGCCATGGTTTACGAAAGTGAAGCCGAACCCTTCAGACATAGTTTTAGGCATAACTATAGATTTAGACAACTAACTTTCATCATGTAGATTTAAGTTATTTTATACTCAAATTTCAAATTGTTCTTTTGTGTTTGTAATTTGCATGCCTCCGGGCATGAATTTGCAATAAACTTCTTATTATACATATAGATTTGTCTGTACTGATGAAGTGTTTGAAGCTGGGAAACATGTATTGTATCAGACTATAAAGTTCTGCTCTCTCTTTAGTTTTTGACATGTTTAAACACTTGATGTCATGCAAGAACGAATATATAGCAGACAAACTATGTAATTATGTTTCCAAATGTTACAAAAAGAGAGAAGAATTGGCAACTAACAGTAGATGATAGGTAGTATATAGTATTGTTAAGATGATTGTATAAATTCCTAGAAATTAGCATTAGAATATAGCGTCCCAGTATGCAATACTCATGTTTTTGCATACTGCATTTCCTCTTGTGCATTTAGCCCATCTGGGCAAGAACATGCAATAAAGATTCATATCATATCATATCATATCAGTATAAATACTTGTGCACGGTGCTGTACGACATATTTGCCTTTACCCCGTACAACCCTGTATATCTACAGAACATGAATGGGACCGCTGACCTTAAAGGCATTAACGTCCTCGTCAAAACGAAGACAGGGACGTATAGCGGGGCTGAAACCGATTCCAACGTCTACATCCGTCTATACGACGACAAAGGTCATCAGTCCCAGGCACGTCAGCTGGATGTGTGGTGGAAAGATGACTTTGAAAAAGGATGCGAGGGACAGTAAGTAGACTCACGTCTTTTTGTCAATGCTAAGAATTATCATAAAACCATTTAAATGTGGCACATAACATTTTGTGACTTTGTATTTTTACAGTAAAGTATTTTACAACAGACCTACATTAAATATTTAGATCTTGTGTGGGGGTGACTGTGTCCTCTTCTCATTCACCACGGTGTTTACAAGTTTCCTTATCGTGCAAGGGCTGTCAAGGAGGTCATGTAACGGAAAAAACACTTGTGAAAACAAAGAATGCTACCAGGTGTAATTGATGTGCAATTCTCCCACCAGGGTAGACTCAACCCAACCATATTCATTACAATCTGAACTAAGGGCCATGCAGAAGCACACACACACAAACACACACACACACACACACACACACACACACACACACACACACACACACACACACACACACACACACACACACACACACACACACACACACACACACACACACACACACACACACACACACACATACACACACACACACACACATTTGCAACAAGTATTCATGCAGGTAACAATTGCTTAGGCATTTCCATCACTTACAGTACATTTTTGGCGACGTCTCAGGGAGGAGCCCATTGGTACAGTATTGTGTGGAGTTTGCAAGAATTCTAGGCATGATACAGGCATTTTGTCTACAGGCATGGAGTGTCTATAGGCATGTCTCTGACCCACATCTATGCCCACATTCCTGGAAACCCTTGGGAAGAACTCTCTGCCCCGAATCAATGGCCCTACTTTCTGTGACCCTGAGGCTCGTTCACTCCACAGTCAGGGGAGGAGTGCACTGTATCTGTCTAGACGTAACAAGTCTTCCTCAAAATCATGAAATGGTGGCAGTGCCATGGAAACAATAACCCCAACAGCAACCACCGTCGCCATGGCAATGTATGTTTTCATTGCCAGTTTTGTTTTGTTGTTAAAGGTATAAACTGAAGGATGTGAAGGTGACAGCCCCGATCCTTCAGCTGGAGCTGTGGCGGGATGACTCCCATCCTGATGACGACTGGTACTGTGACTCCGTCTCTGTACAACTCAACCCCGACAACAGCGGACCTACATACGACTTCCCTGTTCATCGCTGGATCAAGCAAAGTCAGTCATTCTGTCCCTTTTCCACTGCAAAACTGTTTCTTTATTTTCAGTTCCTTCGCATGTGATTAGTGTCGACTTTTTTTATCAGTTCATTCAGTGAGGGATCGCTCGAAGCGTCTGATAGTAATTTCCGTAATTTGTTCAGTAGTAGAGTTCGATTTGCCTTCGAATATCAAGTTATTTTATTCCATGATAAGATCGTACTGATTATCATGAATGTTCATCTATATTGGTTGTATGTTCACATAGTAAAATGTTGAACTTTATTCCAACACACAGATTTTAATCAATTGCTTACGTATCAGTTGTTAAGTCTCATGTGATGAAGGTCCGTAACTCTCGCGAGATTGCGTTTTGAAGTGATTTTTTTTATATTCCAACATGTAATCACAAGATCGTACTCACACACTCACACACTCAAGTTTTTCAACTTATATTATGCCGCCACCAACACAGGGTACAATACTAATTTTCACCTGAATGAAGTGAAAAAAGTCCTGCTAAGTGCCTTTCCCAAGGGCACAAGATCTGTAGCATGTCAGGTCTCGAACTCGGGACCTCTTGGTTCCGAGTCGAGCACTCTGCCGCCACGCAACACGACCTAATGTATATGTTGCTGTCGTGCCCGCAGTGTATTTTTATGGACATGCGAGATCAATACGATTCAGCAGTCCATAATTTTCTTTGTTCATGTATTGCTGCTATGTTGACCATTGTTTGAATAAATAATAAAGAAGAATGATAAGATCGTACTAAGTCGTGACTGTCTATAGACGACCACGTGTGGCTAATTCCCGGAGACTGTGAGCTTCCTAAGGACGACCTGAATCCCCAGGATCGCGCGGAGGAGCTGGTGAAGATGAAAGAACGTTACGCGTCTGTATCAGCTCCTGGAATGCTACCTGCGGTACGTTTTGTATATCATTTATTTATTTATTGTGTATATCATTTATTTATTTATTGAACATTGAATTAATCAGAAAATACAAAACAAAGAAATAAAAACAGTGTGCGGGAGGAGGAAAGAAGCCTGTAAGGCTTGTACAATGTCCTCCTCCTTAAAACATACCAAATATTAATCATGAGGCTACCAAATATTAACTAGTGATAAATAAACTAAGGGAATCTAAGATATAAGAAAACAAACCCCAAATCTTAATCATCAAGCCAAAAAATAATAGCTAATGATAAATAAATTAAAGAAATCCTAGATGTGACCAAACAATTATCATATTTGTTTGTAAGCTAAGGCAAAGGCTTATAAAAAATATATAATAATGTGTCATGACGCTTCGAACAGTTTATCATTAGCACAATTGTAAACGATGCGTTGGTGTAGTCACAAAGCACAGTTGATTCAGACCAGAACTAGCCTAGCTATACTAACCCATGCAATTAAACAACCATTATCCAGATCCCATTCAACTGGCCGGACCTTTACCCATGCAGATTTTATCATGCTTTATCCATGTTGATTAGCCATTGACTTATCATTATGTACACATTCAGTGGTGTTGCTCAATATAGCATATTATATTAAATAATTATATGAATTTTATTTTAATCTATGGAAATGTGTCAAATTTACGTTAACAGTATGTAAAAATACATGAATATGATGTATCCATGTTTATGAGTCTGTTCTTTTCCTTGTTTAATTAACATCTTTCTTAAATCTCTGGGTAGGTGAAAACATTGCCTGCAGAGGAAGAGTTTGCAAAACAAGATATGGTACGTGAATTTGAGCAAATCTATATTCATTCTCTTGATAAACTTTATTTATTTTACAGTTTATCATAAGGCCATCTTGATTTATATGGATGACATCCGCGCGCGCATGCATTTTCGTCCGTTTCCTAAAAAAAAGTTTTCAACTATATGCTGTAAATAGTACAAAACAGTTGCAACATGAGCAAATATTTACCGTAAGTTGAAAAAATATATATATTTGAAAACAATAGCAATGTCGTAGAATGCCAAAATCAAACGAAAAAGACGACAATGTAAAGAAATGAATTTGAAGAGTAAATTATTCGCCATACCCTACTCTGTGTCACTTGTTCAACCTTCATGACCCAGTAGATTTTACAATGAAATCAACTTTTTTGCCATCTTTTTTATTCGCACAATCGCTCAGTTTTGGGGTTCCCAGGGAATGTCATCCATATAATTATGAATATAATGATTTTAATCTTAAATATAATGATTACTTTCTTTTCTGTACATGCATCGTCTTCTAAATTAAAGAACCAAAGTAGGCTGATATGTTATATTATTATGTGATAATGACAGTAAAGTTACAATTGAGATACAGTATGTATGCTTTATTTAGCCAGTGCAATAGATAATTGTATATAATATGGAATCACGATTATTGTACATGTTTTTGCCTCATCTTTAAGTAATCATAATTGTCACAATATGTCATCCATGATATTTGTTTTCACACAATGCAGGATGATATGGAAAAAACTGCACGCATCATGCAGCTGACCAAGTTTCCGATTGCCATCTTTGGCGGAAGATTTGGCAGTTTTCAAGGTTGCACCGAAGCCTTTCCGCCTTGCAAAGTCCCGAAGGTACGAAATGTTCGAATTCAATCTATCATTTTGCAGTGTTGTTAATAGACAAGTGCCAACGTTTTGGCAACGTCTCAGGGAGGAGCCTAAAGGTACATTATTGTTTGCAATTTGCAAGAATTCTAGGAATCGTACAGGATTTTTTTCCACAGGCATGGAATGTCCACAGGAATGTCTCCCTGCTCTATTTGTTGACATACCCACATTCCTGGAAACCCTTGGGAAAACCTGTCTGCCCCCAGATGCCCCAGTTTCTTTGACCCCGTGGCTCATTCACTATACACTCTGGGGACGGGAGGGTACCAAAACTTCCTCAAAATCATGAAGTCATGGCAGTGCCATGCAAACAATAACCCTAACAACAACCAACGTCGCCATAAACCAGTACAATACAATAAAACAGTACAGACAAATTCATACTTTAAATCAACTTTAAAAAACAGTCGATTAAGAAACATATCTGGTCTTGACTGTACCTTTACTAAAAACCGAATTCACTTAGCTGTAGTTACTTAACAATGTTTTTTTGTATACTATTTGTTGTGACCTGTACAATATACATACTAGTAATAAAGGTCTTCATTCATTCTTTGAAAAAAAATACAGGGGATGTTCCGATGGCAAGAGGACGAAATCTTTGGTGCACAGCGACTGTGTGGAATCAACCCGACCTCCATTAAACTGTGTGAAAAGATTCCAGAAAAGTTAGAATATTACTCTTTTTTTCACGCGTGTGTGTCGTTGTGTGTCTGTGTGAGTGTGTGTGTGTGTACGGGCGCGCGTTTGTGTGTTTGTGTGAGTATGTCCGTGTGTTTGAGTGTGTGCGCGTGTGAGTGTGTGTGGGTTTATATCTCTCTGTATGTGTGTGAGTGCGTGTGTGTGTGTATTCATTGTCTGTGTGTGTGTGTGTGTGTGTGTGTGTGTGTGTTCATTGTGTGTGTGTGTGTGTGCCTGTGTGTATCTTTGTGTGTGTGTATGTATGTATGTATGTGTGTGTGTGTGTGTGTGTGTGTGTGTGTGCGCGCGCGCGCGCGTGCGTGCGTGCGTGTATGTGTGTGTGTGTGCGTGTGTGTTTAAGAGACACTGCTGAAGTGGAGAGAATGCGGTCCCAAAGGCGACTAAATTCATGTTTTTATATTGTCAATACCTTTCTTAGGTTTGGTGTGACGGCAGACATGTTGGAACCGCAGCTAGGTCTCAAGCTTAAAGAAGCTCTCGATAAGAAGCGTTTGTACATTGTGGACCACTCACACATGGGGATAGCAGCGTTCAAAAACCAGAACAGGCCTGTGAGTTACGTTAAATGTTTATCAAATAATTTATTTGTATTTAGGCCATGCTGATTTGATTATATGGATGACATCCTCCGGGAGCCCCAAAACTGATGCGCGCGTGCGAATAAAAAAAAAAGGTTTTGCAAAAAAAAAAAAAGTTGTTTTCATTATGAAATCTACGTGGTCATGAGGGTTGAACAAATGGGACAGAATATGGTTTGGCGAATAATCTAATCTTCAAGTTCATTTCATTACAATTTCGTCTCTTTTTTCGTTTGATTTTGGCATTCTACGACATTGGTATAGTTTTTACTTATTTTTTCGTAACTTACGGTATATTTTTGCTCATTTTGCAACTGTTTTGTACGATTTACAGTATGGTTGAAAACTTTTTTTTTTGGGAACGGCCGAAAATTCATGCGCGCGCGGATGTTATCCATATAATAAAATCAACATGGCCTTACCAATGGTACAAGAAATATGTAAGTGGAAGGGACGGCGAAATATTGCAAGTTGTCCTCCTGGACACTAGAATATTAGATTAAATATCAAAACCATACTACAATACAATTACATGAATAAAGACTACGTGTATTAAATTATGTACACGAACACATGGATAACGGTAATAAAACAGACGTTGACACGCCAGGCATGTGTAATATTTGGGTACAGGAGAAAATATCTATGGACATAGTTTCATATTTGGCTAACAATGATAGAACCATTTTTTTTTAATAATCGAACCTTAGATTGGAATAATTTACATATATTATCATTTAGATTTTCATTCTTTTGTCATTAGCTTTAAGGTATTGAACTATCCTTATTTTCTGTACAGATGTGTGCACCATATGGTTTGTTCTTCGTCAATGACAAGAAAGATTTGGTACCTGTAGCCATCCAACTGTATCCCAACGATGGAAAGGAGCAACATCCGGTACATTACCTGTTTTATTCTGATGTTTCTAAAAGGAAGATTTTTTTTTCTCCTTTTTCTAGTAATAACCCATTGCGTTACATCAGGATGTAATATATTGATAGTAGAACTACTAATAGCTTTTTTTCATATGATTGGTGCAACCCATATTATACCTTGTCCCTTTGACGTAAATACCTTTTCAAATCTTGATTTTAGAGTATCAATAAGAGTTTTGAATAAATTCAGCTTAGCAGACTTCTCGTTGAAGAGATGCCAATAGCATAATATCTAGAATCGGCTTGCAATCGGTCCCTAAAACTGCGTTAGTGTTGGCCAGCTCTCATTAGCCAATCGCGTCGCCGCCTACGGTCAAGATGCAACGTGATTGGCTCACTCAAACAATATAGGAGGAGGATCTAATTGGTTGTTGACTGGTGGCCAGCGCTAGCGGTGGAAAAAGCACGATACGCAGGCCTGCCTTCCGGGAATCTAGCCTAATGTTTTAACCCTCAACAGTACACCTTCCCGGACTGATTAATCTGTACACCTGGGGTCCGCGCGGACCCCAGAACAGTTTTTTGCTAATTTTTAGAAATTATCAACATGCTACTAGCTTAATTGTTTTGCAAACTGATGTGGGAACCTCTGTGTCCACATTACATACAAAAATCATACATTTTGAACTTTTTCTATTTTTTGGTGAAGAAAAGAAGACAAGAAGAAATACCCGATTTTTAAACCCATTTCAGACTGAAGGGGCTTTTGAGGCCCAACTTTGATCTCAGATAGCGGCTAAACGGCTTGCGCTAGAAGTATCAAATTTGGAGACCTTTCCTAAAATGTCTCTGGAAAAAAGTTCATATTAGTTTAATACTAGTAAGTTGATGTTTTTTTGTGTTGCCATGGCAACGGGCTATTCTTTTGAAAATAGAAGTAATTTTGGTTTAAACATAAAAATTTTCTGAGTTTTATATTAAATTACACTTCTTTTCCAACATTAATAACATCTTACATAATTAAATATAAGTTAAATCATTTAATATGCATAGAATATGCTAATTTGATGACGTCATTGGTCAAAATCCAATATGGCGGACTATATTATTAGCTCTGACGTCATAGGACGTCATAATTACACCAAAGTCATTAAAATTTAATTCTATTACTACACCATCCTCTGAAAACTTGGTAGACATACGATGAGTGCATAAAAACATATAAAAACGGAAATAAGGTAATGTATAAGAACGCCAGTGTATCCATTATGATCGAAAGCCAGCTGGGGTCCGCGCGGACCCCAAAAGAAAATCAGATATAATTTTTTTATAAATGGTAGAAACGGAGTTTTCTGCACTGTATTGAGAGACAACTTTGTGGGTAACAATTACCTAAAATTTCAGAAAAAAATCCTTAGAAACAAAAAAGATATTACAGAATATACAGTGCTGGGGTCCGCGCGGACCCCAGGTGTACTGTTTAGGGTTAAGCAGTAGGCTTGGTATGAGAGGTTCTATAAATAATTGTGTGTGTCGAAAGCTAAAAGTCTAGAACGGTATATGTCCAAACCACAGGTGTTCCTGCCAAGCGACCCGCCTTACACCTGGCTTTATGCCAAAATGTGGTTCAACTGCGCAGATGGGAACTACCACCAGGCTGTGCCCCACCTCGGTACTATTCTTTGTCTTTTTTTTAATATAACATATCTATACAATTCAGTAAACACAACGACAAATATTCTCATGTCTGTACGTCGTTGTTCAGGTCAAATGCCTTTTTAAAATCGACCGTGCAGATACTTATATTACATTGTAGTAGGCATATTAAAAAAAAATCTGAATATCATAATTATGTTCATTTTACACAATGCTAAAATTGCCACTAGGAAGGCCAACGCCATATTGTTCTTTAGGCCACACCAAGTAAATTTTATAGATGACGTCCTTTGGAGACCCTATATCTAATGCGAGAGGGCGAAAGAAAAGGGCCCTAGAAAACAAGATGCCTAGATTAGAAATATACTAAGAGACAAATGTTAGGACACAGCAATAAATCAGGTGGAACAGCAGTTGTCGTCCTGTCCTGTTTCTTTCATTACATTTTTGCAGGCCCACGCAGAAACAAAGCATGTGCTCTTTACCCATTTCGCGTTACGGGTTTCACGTCAATCTAACGATTTGCGGTACTGTTGTGACTCTTTGGTCATAGTTACAGGAAGCGGAATTTCTTTTTTTTTCTAGGAACAGGCCAAAATCAATGCGCGCGCAGACGTCATCCATCAAATTTACTTGGTGTGGCCTTAGACGTAACCTTTGCTTCGTTCCTTTTCAGGTTTTACCCACCTGGTGGTTGAGGCATGCGCTCTTGCGGCCAAGACTACACTCTCCCGCTCGCACCCAATCCAGCGTCTTTTGGAGCCTCACTTCTTCAAGCTACTGGCCATTAACAAGTAGGATACCATCACTGACTGCTATCAGGCCTTATTAACTGTACCAGGGGTGCCAGAGTACACAGTGCAATTTTACGGAATGCAGTACAATCACATTAGTATACAGTGCAATTTTATGGAACATAGTGCAATCGTATTAGTATACAGTGCAATTTTACTATTCTACAGTGCAATTTTACGGAATACAGTGCAATCGTATTAGTATACAGTGGAATTTTACTAGTAAAATTGCACTGTATAATTATAGTAAAATTGCACTGTACTCCGTAACATTTCACTGTATACTAATACGATTGTATTGCATTTCGTAAAATTGCACTGTATACTAGTAAAATTGCACTACTAGTATATTCCGTAAAATTGCACTGTATACTAATAAAATTGCACTGTATTCCGTAAAATTGCACCGTATTACGTGAAACTGAAATGTACACTCTGGCAATGTTTCTGTACATAACAGGTCAGGTAAATTATCTGATTACATTTACATATTTGCAAGGGGATTTTTATATGTTTTTTTAGCCAATTAAACACCCTATTTGTCATTAATTCTCTTTTATCATATACATGTTTTTCAGCTTCGCTAGGGAAGTCCTAATCAGCGATGAAGGAACCCTTAGCAAAGTCTCGAATATCGGAGAGAAAGGTGCCTTCGAGCTTATCAAAGAAAGGTGACACACTAGGCCTATATAGGTTCTACTTTTTAAAAATTTGTAAAGGTTCGATGTGTCATAGAAATAATGAATGAATGAATGAATGAATGAATGAAGACCTTTATTGCACATTTCTGCCACACTTGGCTAAGTACAGGTCACAACAAAACAATAAGAATGAACATGGTTAACAAATACAAAATTAACTATCGTTATATAAATTCAACTTCTCCTCGCTTTACTGTTATTGCAGCAATAAACGTACAGATCTGTTTTTCGATGGGTGGCTTGTCTAGTCGCATAAGGAATATGAATTTTTCTACACTACTTAAGTGCGTGGAATAGGGGAATAGGTGTTGTACAAATGTATACAGTTCATTTCTCTCTTGGCTATACAATTCACATTCTGTTACAAAATGGCGTTCGTCTTCTAATTTGTTCAAGTTACAATATTTACATAATCTATGTTCAAGGGGAGTGCGGGTATGTCTTCAAAGGGTTAATACCTGCCCCAATGTGTATATGGTGAGATAATCCGTGGTCAGGTGCGATAACCAACCGAAGAAACCACTTACATTTTACGACCTGATAACCAATGGGAAATGTAGAATTCCCATTGGTTGACATCGCCTGCATGGCTATACGATAATATACATTTACTACTTATGATAATAACAATAATGACAATATCTCCGAATGATTACATATAAATATCATCTCAATGCATTGATGTTGAAGCCTGTTTGGTCCTTTAATGTCTCTCAAGTAAACACGTATTAAAAGAATATTATGTAGTGATTAGGCCACAGCAAGTAATTTTTATGGATGACATCCACGCGCGCATTTATTTTCACCTGATTTGGAAAAAAAAAAAAAATTTTGTTGCCTTCTGACAGTGGTCAACATGTCGAAAATGGGCAAAGATGTCTGTTGCCATGCCGAAAGGTGGATGGTAGATAGCTATGAAGAGATGAGACAAGAAAAGACTCTGATTTAAGTTTTGTTTCTTACTTTGATGCAGTGATATGTGATGCTGGCTGTGTATATGTGATGTTCCCACTGAATCAAAACCATTTGTACAATGGTTGAGTCAAACTTTTCAAATGTAGGAACCTTGTTATTTTCGGCCCGCCTTGTTTTTTTCACCCGCTCGCATTAGATTTGGAGTCTGCGGAGGATGTCATCCATAAAATTTACTTGCTGTGGCCTTACAGTAAGATCAGTTGTAGGAACAAGGGGGTTCTTTACGTTGCTGAGCCATGCGACTTTAACGATGCAATATCTGTATCTGTATTGCTGTAACACACAAGATAATATACTCCAGTTGATAAAAAAGATCATGTGTACCTATGTGATGGCTCTAAAATAATAGATATTTCAAACTAAATAATAAAAGCTAAATCGCTCTTTCTCTCCAACAGACTGCAGACATGGAGAATGGACGTAGATGGAACTCTGCCTGAAGATCTCAAGAATCGTGGAGTGAGTATACTGTCATTCAAAAATATTCAACTACTTGTATTTTTTATTTCATGTGGCTATCTTAGGTTATACAGGTTTATAAATCATGTTTGATTTGGCTTCTCTGCAATAATGGTTTGTGCCTACAAAAAGTGTCAAGTAAAACCGGAATCGTACCATTCACCTTTTCGTTTTTTTTTAATTAGGTTGATGACGTGGAGGCCCTTCCAAAGTACTACTATAGGGATGATGCAATGCCCATTTACAACGCCATTAAAGAATATGTCACAGGAATAGTACAGATATTCTATGGCAAAGATGGTAGGTCTGCAAAACACGATCGAATATTTGGTACTTAGGAGCTGGAAATAAACCTTAACATTGCTTTTGAATTGATAAATGTATTGTTATTACACAGATATTACATAGAAAATAGTAAACGACACAATATCTACCATTCTTATCATACCAGCCCCTCAGCTTCTATTAATATGTATATGTCAAATAACGACCGTTGCCCGCGCCCTGTGCTTTAACTAGTCTGCATGAAGCGATAGCAAGTCGTCAACAGCCAATCACTTTGCCTCGTACGGCCAAGAGGCAACATGATTGGCTGGTAATTTTCCCTCCAACAACATGTGGGCAGATTATGTGATTGGCTGACCAATGATAACGCAGCGAGAAGACCTGGCCAGAGTTGCTGTTTAACACATACAAATGGCGGACCTGGCATGAAGTATAGGGTCGCAAAACTCTCAAAAATAACATTTGTCTTTCCTAGGTGATTCCGAAAAACTACAAGAAGATTTCGAGATCCAGGCATTTGCAAAGGCTCTTGTATGCACAGAGGATGGCAAAACTGCAATCAAGGTATTCACAGATTTATAGTTGATGAATCTTAACACTGTTGCTCAGTAAAGAATGACCTAGAATTCGTTCATCAAAACAACGGCTTCATAAAGTGTACAGATGCTGAGAGAAAACAAACGTGTTCTTCACTGCGCCATCGATCCCAATTTGAATAACTAACACGGGAAACATAATGTGTAAGTATTAGAATAAGCTGACGTTTTGCTATATTTATGTTTACCTTGTTTGTATGTAGAGGAGAAACATTTTTTTTTCTATTTTTTCTTCTCCTCTAAACAAAGAAGGTCAATGAACTAGTGTTTGTTTACATAATGTTGCAATTTATAGCAGGAGTGATTTAGACTACTGTCACCATATATGGATGCGTTTGAGTAAGAACTAGAGTTCCCCGATCTCATACCTTCGCCAAATGATGTTAATCTTTATGACTGACAAATTATACATTAGATTATTCCCCCCTGATTTAAGAAATAGGAACCTAATTTTCATGAAGTATATCATTTTATCATAATCTCAACAGTCTTATACTAACAAACAATGCATTCTAGCATTTCCTCATAAATTATGCAAATGAGGTCCTGATTTGAATAAATTATGTTTAATGATGTTCACCTCAATTTAACTTTCAAATACCACAAGTATGAAATTCCAGGCAGTTATCATTACATAATTATAAAATTTTCTCATTAATTATGCAAATTAGGTCATTATTAACATAATCAATATTTTCCTGTGTTTCTTTCGTTGTCAATTACCAATGTCACAAGCTTTAATTGTCCTATCATGGAATACAGCTGAATTTCCCCATCAATTATGCAAATTACATCCATATTTGCATAATTGTCACATAATTATATTAAGCATCACGTAAGCTACCTACATACCAAAATTCACGACGATCCGTCAACCGGTTCTTAAGTTATCCCCTTTTGAATATTTTCAAGAATATATCGCTGCAGTTCCAGAGCAAGCCGCTAGGGGGCCTAAACTCACGTCACTTCTTCCCCAGCACAAGAGCTACCTACCATCTAAATTTCATCACCATAGCATGTCTAGATCATGAGATATCAAAACCGGAAGTTCAGCTGCAGTACCATAACAAGCCGCTAGGGGGTCCAAAATCTAATCATTTTGAGGTCTCATCAAGACCTACCCACCTACCAAGTATCAAGACAATCCATCAAGGCCTTCTCAAGTTATCGTGTTTACAGACAGACAGACACACACACACATACACGAACGCCCCTGAAAACATAACCTTCTTGGCGAAGGTAATTAACCATACGCGAACCAGACCGTATGCGAAGGTAAGCATGATGCATTTGCTTTGCAAATATTACCTTTCTAGTATCAAACTGTCATTTATTGATGATAATTTTTTCTGTATTTAGGGAGTTCCTGGAAACGGAAAGTTCTCCACCCTTGATGAGCTGATCCAGACCCTGACATGCATCATCTTCACCAGTAGCGTGCAGCACGCAGCTGTCAACTTCATGCAGTTTGACCAGTACGGCTTTGTACCAGCCATGCCGCTGATACTTATTAAGGACCCACCCAAAACTAAGGTTCCAAATTCATTTCCTTACACTCTATTGTGCGAGCTTGTTTATTGTAACGTGATACCTTTATTGGAATGGTATCTATTAAATATAATCAAATACATTTTCAAAAGGCAAACCTAACTAATAAAAGGGTGGGTGGCTAGTATGGGATATGTATGTTTTTTTATAGAATCATTGGGGCATTATCCATATACAGACTTTAATATACTTCCCCATGTATAGTATGCAGGAGTTGTCATAAGTCTAGTCGCATAAGGAATATGAATTTGAATTGCAAATATCTGGTATTTACATTTGATTACATATCCGCAATATTCTTGTAGACCTCGGATATAGTAATATTTGAAAGCTAAAGTTTGACATTATTAAGATCCAAGCTTTGCATACATGACATTGTGTATGGTTAAAATTCTAAAAAATGCAACATGATCTAAATAAACTCTAATTACCATAGTGACATGATGTAAACAAACTCTAGTTACCATAGTGACAAACGTCTGGTTCAGGTCATTGACACGCAAAACGACAAACAGGAAATACAAATACAGGGCTAATGTTTTTCTATCCTTTCTCATGCCTCGAAATACTAGGATCCATTGTCGGAACAAGACATCCTCGATGCACTTCCGTCAAAGCTAGAAGCCGTTGGAATCAACACCATAATGTCGATCCTCAGTGAACGTGCGACACAACCTCTGGGTGACTTTGACATAGAGTACCTGCGGGGAGAGGCGGTTGACCAAGTCATCTTGAAGTAAACATTTTTTTCTATTGCAATTTATAAAATACCTTTCGTTATAATACGCATATCATTGTAGCGATTGTTTATTAAAAAATCTCCAACATTACTTTTCCTGGAATCCCCTTACATGAAATACATATTATATTATAACGACTATATTTGCATTTATTTTTAACTACATGACATTGTA
Source organism: Branchiostoma belcheri (assembly GCF_001625305.1). Taxonomy (NCBI): domain Eukaryota; kingdom Metazoa; phylum Chordata; class Leptocardii; order Amphioxiformes; family Branchiostomatidae; genus Branchiostoma; species Branchiostoma belcheri. Next base: position 1,045,365 of record NW_017802403.1, on the reverse strand, counting down.
CTTAAACAGCTTTGTTAACGTAAATATTACACATTTAACATCAATCAATAACCTCATTTGACAATATTACATTATAAAATTTTACAAGAATTATCATTTGCCTGGTTTTTGAGGGTAAATTGCACATATCAATAAATAACATCGTTAGTGAGCCTTAAATTCACATAGCTTCAAGAAATTGGTCATTTTATTAAAAATGACACACCATCTCATTTCTTGTTTTATTCTAAACCAGATTTCAGCAAGACCTGGCCCGAATCTCCAGTGAGATCAAGTATAAAAACAAGAAGCAACGTTTCCAGCCTTACGATTATCTGGACCCGAAAAACATCCCCAACGCCATCAGCATCTAGGTGTCTTCGACATAGATTATGAGCGGGTGATTTGTAGAGACAATGGTGTGAGCATATTTGTTTAAAACTTTTGCCCCAACACAAAGACATTCTCTCACCTAGAGGTTTAGACCAGTTACTCTGGTCTTCCTCAGGATACTGACCCTGTGGCTTCTTTAACCCTCAACAGTACACCTTCCCGGACTGATTAATCTGTACACCTGGGGTCCGCGCGGACCCCAGAGCAGTTTTTTGCTAATTTTTAGAAATTATCAACATGCTACCAGCTCAATTGTTTTGCAAACTGATGTGGGAACCTCTGTGTCCACATTACAAACAAATATCATACATTTTGATCTTTTTCTACTTTTTGGTGAAGAAAAGAAGACAAGAAGAAATACCCGATTTTTAAACCAATTTCAGACTGAAGGGGCTTTTGAGGCCCAACTTTGATCTGAGATAGCGGCTAAACAGCTTGCGCTAGAAGTATCAAATTTGGAGAATGTTTTTTTTTGTGTTGCCATGGCAACGGGTTTCTATTTTTCAAAATAAAAGTAATTTTGGTTTAAACATAAAAATTTTCTGAGTTTTATAATAAATTACACTTCTTTTCCAACATTAATAACATCTTACATAATTAAATATAAGTTTAATCATTTAATATGCATAGAATATGCTAATTTGATGACGTCATTGGTCAAAATCCAATATGGCGGACTATATTATTAGCTCTGACGTCACATGACGTCATAATTACCCCAAAGTTATTAAAATTTAATTCTATTACTTCACCATTCTCTGAAAACTTGGTAGACATAAGATGAGTGCATAAAAACATATAAAAACGGAAATAAGGTAATGTATAAGAACGCCAATGTATCCATTATGATCGAAAGCCGGCTGGGGTCCGCGCGGACCCCAAAAGAACATCAAATATAATTTTTTTTATAAATGGTAGAAACGGAGTTTTCTGCACTGTATTGAGAGACAACTTTGTGGGTGACAATTACCTTAAATTTCAGAAAAAAATCTTTAGAAACAAAAAAGATACTACAGAATATATAGTGCTGGGGTCCGCGCGGACCCCAGGTGTACTGTTTAGGGTTAAAGTGTGACGTCAGCACTAGGTCAAAGGTATCTGGTAGACGATGTCAGCCCCCGTAAAGTGAATGGACACGTCACAAGAAGCCACGTGACAAGTCTCCCGAGGAAGACCAGGGTGGCTGGACGAAATGCCTAGGTGAGAGAATGTTTTGAGTTGGATCAACAGAATATATATTAAGAATGTTCATATATATATATATATATATATATATATATATATATATATATATATAGTAGAGAGAGAGAGAGAGAGAGAGAGAGAGAGAGAGAGAGGAGAGAGGAGAGAGAGAG
>NW_017802403.1:1039274-1043482 GCF_001625305.1 Branchiostoma belcheri | reverse complement strand
GAGAGAGAGAGATACTATTAGATAGATACATTGATGCTAGTGTAGTGTCAAGTTCATAGATCTGGTATGCTTGCACGTAGGGAATTCCTTCTATAAAGTTCAGAGGGTATAAAAACGACAGCTGTGGGACTAGTGAGGTGAGGTAAGGTGAGGTATTGTGAAAAAAGGGGAATCACAGGGAGTGAAACAACAGGAATGGAGAAATCGTATCAGAGATGTAGCTTACAAATGTTTGTGAACACCTCTGTTGAAAATTTTGGAAAATTATTAAATTTAAGACAAAGATACTGTACCTTGCCAGTTTTCTTAACCTTATGATATGCATATGCACATACCGTATGGTTATAGCATTTTATGTTGCCTGCTATGTACTATATATATTTTTTCAATCAATAAAATCAAGGAGAAAAGGGTGTACAGAATGTCATCTGGTTTTGTATTCATCGGTAGTAGTAGCAATTGTTTTGAAACGTGTTTCTTGATAAGTCTCCTTCATACAACTTTTTTGTATGAAATGCCTTCACCTTATTTTACAAAAAAGCTCAAGCCTGTATAGCAACAACGTCTTTAAAGGTTGAAATATAGTCATCAAGAAATGCAAACTTCAAAGAGTTGCACACGAAGAGTAAGCAAACGTTAGAATCAGACATAATAACGTTTGAAAGATTTAAAAGAAAAATCTATGAGCTTTAATCTTGAAAATTGGTTTTTCGCCCATGTTGATATTATTATATGTATGAAATCCTCTTGGAACCCCAAAACTGATGCGAGCGTGCCATCAAAAAAGTTTGCAAAAAAATGTTGATTTCATTATTATGAATAATCTACTGTTCAAATTCTTTTCAAGACATTTTCACCTTTTTCGTTTGATTTTGGCATTCTACGACATTGGTATTGTTTTCCAATGTTTTTGTTTGCAACTTACGAAATATATTTTGCTCAATTTGTACCTTTTTTTTATTGAAAACTTTTTTTTGGAAACGACCGAAAATTCATGCGCGCGGATGTCATAATCAAATCAACAAGGCCTTATCTAGTAAGAAATTTATTTGTGAATCAAAGCAAGAAGCAATCCAGATATTCATCTTTCTAGCAAGTTCTATAAATCACGGCTTGTAAATAGTGGTAAGATTTCAAGTTTTTTGTATCGCCCTAGTGGCTGTACCTGGTAAGATAATATTATAAAAAGGGTGTTGGGTGGATACCAAATCAAAAAAGCTAGTTTTGAGCCTGATCGAAATTTCAATATTTAATGATGATTGTATTATATTATATCATATTTTATGATGATTATACTTGATGTTTTCAAATATCTGCAATTGCCAAATTTTATCTTTTTTGCCCAATTTTACTATACCAGGACATTTGGCGAAAAGAAAATGCGATACGTTTTATTCTGGCCACTCGCTTTGTCTATCCAAGACATGTATAATTATGTTCAGAGCTACTCGAGTTCAGAGAATGTTCAGAGAACATTTCGCAATCGACATGTTTATTAATCGATCAAACAAACATCAAAGACAGAACAGAGCAGACAATCAACTATAACACGTGAAATGACGTGGAAGATTTCAGGTTGTTTAAAACATATTATACATTTGTACCACTCTTACCAGCGACAACTGCACAGAAGCAACTTTCCACCAACACAAGATATTCTACCTCGCTTGTACGAGATAAAATTCAGAGGTAAATTTTTCTCTAGTATGTTTAGTTTACATTGTTGTGAAAATGTTTTTAAAAATATACAGTCCAAAAAAGAATATATAGGATTCTTTATTGACTCAAAAAAAGTAAAGGGATTTTTGTATGGTCTTCTACACTACCAAAAATGCCAATCTTGTTTTTCTTCAGAGAAGAAAACTTTTCTTCCACTGAGAAAATTATTCTTCACCCAAGAAAAAAATCTTGTCCATGAGACAAGAATTTCAAGAAACTGCATTTTAGCATATTTTTCTTGTGGTAAGATTTTTTTTTCTTATATATCTTGAACTAAACACCCTTAGAATATTATTCTTGCAGTAAGAATTTCTAAGTTTTCTAGAAAACCATTCTGTACACAAGAAAAGATTTCTTGAACTAAGATCTAACTCTTCTTGTAGCAAGAAAAATATTCTACCCACAAGAAAAGATTTCTTGAACTAAGAGCTAAGTGTTCTTGTAGCAAGAAAACCATTCTGCCCACAAGAAGAGATTTCTGGAACTAAGATCTAACTCTTCTTATGGCAAGAAAACCATTCTGTACACAAGAAAAGATTTCTTGAACTAAGAGCTAACTGTTCTTGTAGCAAGAAAACCATTCTCCCCACAAGAAAAGACTTCTTGAACTAACATCTAACTGTTCTTGTGGCAAGAAAACCATTCTGTACACAAGAAAAGATTTCTTGAACTATGAGCTAACTGTGCTTGTAGCAAGAAAACCATTCTGCCCACAAGAAAAGAAATACAATGTATATAGTGCTACCTAAATATAAAACAGACAATAATGTATAGCAACTAAATGTTATTTTGAAAAGCATTTGGACAGTATAGAGATGTTTATTATCACATTGATTTTTGTACAATGTATCTAATTAAAAATATAAAATCAGTCCATCAACATTCTTGGAATGGAAACAGTTTAACAGTAACTTTCAAAATATTATACGATGTATAACTAACAAGCCATTATGATTTCAGAATACAGATCGTATCACATTCTGATCAGAAGCATATTCAGCAAAAACTGCAGTGTTCGCAAATAGAATTGACAAAGTCACACCCTTTGGACACCTAGAAAAACAACAGGAAAGACCTGTGTTAGTTTGCATGCGAGCACTGAAGGCAACAAGTCAAAAGAGGATGCTAAAATACTATTTTTATTACTTGGAGTAAACAATTTAAAATTATATCATAAAGCACTGTAATAAACTTCACTATACAATACACCAGAGATATATGATTTGACTTTGAAATCAACCCCAATGGCGTTGTAACAATATTTTGGCTATGAAGTATAAAAACAAATGTCAACAGATCTTATAGGTGGGGAGGGGGGCGCGCACTTACCTTCAATCTGTTTGGTTTCATGCTTTTTCTGTTGCAAAGTTGGTTTCTTCAGCAAGCTGACCACGATCACCATTGCTTCACATGTACACAAGGTCCTTTTTGATTTGATTTTGACTTCAAATCTGACATGAGTCAGTAACTGACAAAAATAAGTAACCAGCGCGGCTCCTACATTTGACTTATGTTCAAAACCCCCTAACTGCATTCTGGGATTTGAATCAACCAATCAGGGGTTTAGAAAAGGTCACATGACAAGAAAAAACTAGAAAAAAGTTCTTACATCATCTTGAACATTACCAGGCAAAATAAGAATCATCTTTCTTAAACTTTCTGGTATTTTCTTAAATGTTGCTAAGAAAAACAAGAATGGCGTTTCTTAAACTTTCTAGGGAAGAAAATAAAGAATGTTTAAGAATATAATACTAGCCGTATCTTCAGCCTAATCAAAGATTAATTTTATATGAGACTTTCTTGTTTTTTTTTCTTATCAGTATTTGTCAAGAAAGATAAGAACTTAATTCTTGTATTTTCTTAAATGTTGCCAAGAAAAACAAGAATGATCTTTTTAAGCTTTCTAGTCAAGAAAAACAAGAAACTTTAAGAAAGAAACACTAAGCAGAGCTTTATTCTAATAAAGATTTAGATAATTGAATTTCTTGCTTTTCCAATCAGTGTTTGCCAAGAAAGGCAAAAACCAAATTCTTGTATTTTCTTAAACATTGCTAAGAAAAACAAGAATGGCCTTTTTCAATTGTTCTAGGTAACATGAACAAGAAAGTTTTTGACATACACAAGAAAAAACAAACTTAAATCTGATCACTTTGATGTCAGGTAAAAAAGAAATCTTCCATGGAGATTAAATAAGAAAATTTAACTAAGTCTGAGAGAATTTCAAGATTAAAAGAATTTTAATCTTGTAACTTAGAATCTTCCCTAGAAATATTGTCTTTACTAAAGAAATTTCAAGATTAAAAGAATTCTAATCTTGTAAGTTAGAATCTCCTCTAGAAATATTTCTTCACCGAAGAAAAATCAAGATTTAAAGAAGCCTAGTTTAGAAAAATTATCTCCACTCAAGAAAAATAAGAAAATTGTTCTTGGTGCAAGAATGTAGGTATACAGAAAATTAATTTTGTTCTTATTTTTTCTCTTATTATTCT
>NW_017802403.1:962978-1039254 GCF_001625305.1 Branchiostoma belcheri | reverse complement strand
CTTGGAATGGAAACAGTTTAACAGTAACTTTCTAAAATATTATACGATGTATAACTAACAAGCCATTATGATTTCAGAATACAGATCGTATCACATTCTGATCAGAAGCATATTCAGACAAAAACTGCAGTGTTCGACAAATAGAATTGAACAAAGTCACACCCTTTGGACACCTAGAAAAACAACAGGAAAGACCTGTGTTAGTTTGCATGCGAGCACTGAAGGCAACAAGTCAAAAGAGGATGCTAAAATACTATTTTTATTACTTGGAGTAAACAATTTAAAATTATATCATAAAGCACTGTAATAAACTTCACTATACAATACACCAGAGATATATGATTTGACTTTGAAATCAACCCCAATGGCGTTGTAACAATATTTTGGCTATGAGTATGAAGTCTAAAAACAATGTCAACAGATCTTATAAGTGGGGAGGGGGGCGCGCACTTACCTTCAATCTGTTTGGTTTCATGCTTTTTCTGTTGCAAAGTTGGTTTCTTCAGCAAGCTGACCACGATCACCATTGCTTCACATGTACACAAGGTCCTTTTTGATTTGATTTTGACTTCAAATCTGACATGAGTCAGTAACTGACAAAAATAAGTAACCAGCGCGGCTCCTACATTTGACTTATGTTCAAAACCCCCTAACTGCATTATGGGATTCGAAACAACCAATCAGGGGTTTAGAAAAGGTCACATGACAAGAAAAAACTAGAAAAAAGTTCTTACATCATCTTGAACATTACCAGGCAAAATAAGAATCATCTTTCTTAAACTTTCTGGTATTTTCTTAAATGTTGCTAAGAAAAACAAGAATGGCGTTTCTTAAACTTTCTAGGGAAGAAAATAAAGAATGTTTAAGAATATAATACTAGCCGTATCTTCAGCCTAATCAAAGATTAATTTTATATGAGACTTTCTTGTTTTTTTCTTATCAGTATTTGTCAAGAAAGATAAGAACTTAATTCTTGTATTTTCTTAAATGTTGCCAAGAAAAACAAGAATGATCTTTCTTAAGCTTTCTAGTCAAGAAAAACAAGAAACTTTAAGAAAGAAACACTAAGCAGAGCTTTATTCTAATAAAGATTTAGATAATTGAATTTCTTGCTTTTCCAATCAGTGTTTGCCAAGAAAGGCAAAAACCAAATTCTTGTATTTTCTTAAACATTGCTAAGAAAAACAAGAATGGCCTTTTTCAATTGTTCTAGGTAACATGAACAAGAAAGTTTTTGACATACACAAGAAAAAACAAACTTAAATCTGATCACTTTTGATGTCAGGTAAAAAGAAATCTTCCATGGAGATTAAATAAGAAAATTTAACTAAAGTCTGAGAGAATTTTCAAGATTAAAAGAATTTTTAAATCTTGTAACTTTAGAAATCTTCCCCTAGAAAATATTGTCTTTACTAAAGAAATTTCAAGATTTAAAAGAATTCTAATCTTGTAAGTTAGAATCTCCTCTAGAAATATTTCTTCACCGAAGAAAAATCAAGATTTAAAGAAGCCTAGTTTAGAAAAATTATCTCCACTCAAGAAAAATAAGAAAATTGTTCTTGGTGCAAGAATGTAGGTATACAGAAAATTAATTTTGTTCTTATTTTTTTCTTATTATTCTCCCCCAAAGAAAAATTTTCTTCCCATGAGAAAATAAGAAAAACAAGAAAAAGCATTTTTGGTAGTGTACAACTTAAGATCTAGCAAAGATAAATACATGTCTATATGAGAGTAGATAGGTAGTTTGAGTTTACACAATATTTCGCTGGCTTAGGTAAATTGACCGTGACCGGCTGGTAAATTGGCGATTTAGTCAGACTAGGAACTTATGAAGGTAGTAGATAGTCAACGATTCTTATTTTTAATAGCCGAAGTAAGGAAAGTAGTAATCTCCATGCAGATTCGATGGGGCAAGGGGACTTTATGTTAGCCACCCGTATCCAGACGCCCCCCGCCATTGGCGGCCAATGGACACAGGAATTCTGCTCTGAGGAAGAATAAACAGTGCAGGAGTTTGGTCAGGCGAAGTTACTAGTACCTTCAGTTACTTGAGTGGGTAACATTAGGCATTTGCTTGGCAATTGCGCAAATGTTAATTTGAATTTGTAAAAAAAATGCATTTGCTCATTCTCTTTTCTTGTGTGGTGCGTGGCGTTGGGGAGGTACGAAAATATAAAACCCATTTTGGTCGTATTAAGTACAAGTATTTATATCAAATATTTATATCATATATGTCATATTTATAGCCATATTATATCCTGTACCCTTGCAGAGTGAAACAACATCATGGACGCAAAACATGCATGCGTGCTGATATTCCTTCTGGCCATCATGGGGGTGTTTGGATCAACAAAAGATTCCTGTGACTGTCACAGTATGGTTGTTAACTGCTGGTGTCGCCGTCTGAACCTCACTGCAATTCCACAGAACCTACAGACAGCAGGTCACATTGAAAGATTATATTTACAACATAATCTAATCACAAGTTTAAATCAGTTCAAGTTCCATTCTTTACAATACTTGAATACGTTATTTCTTGAGAACAACTTACTAACAAAACTGAAAAATGGCACTTTTACAGGCTTGGGAAACTTAAAAACCCTTTCCATGGGGCATAATAGCATTAATCGTATCGAGGTAGGAACTTTTAATACATTGTTAAAATTAGAATGCTTGTACCTGTATCACAACAAGCTAACAGATCTCAAATCTAATACGTTCATGGGGTTAGAGAATTTGCGAAAACTTCATCTCGGGAATAACAACATAAGAAGTATTCAGCCTGGGGCGTTCAATTCAACCTCAAGACTTGAATTCTTGGAACTGATGCGGAATAAGCTCGCATGTCTTAGAGCTGGGATGTTTGCAGGACTGGATAACTTAAAAAGATTGTATCTACACATGAATGCCATTAGTAACATTCAGGCTAAAACATTCATTCCAACACCACGGCTTGAAACCTTGGATCTGTGTTACAACAACCTAACAAGGCTCAATGCTAGCATGTTTACAGGGCTAGGAAACTTATTGTCCCTTAAAATGATGTATAATAACATCTACGTCATTGAAGAGGGAACATTTGCAGAGCTCAGAAGTCTCTCAGAGCTAAATTTGCACGACAACAAGATAAAAGTGTTTCCCATTGAAGATTTGTCAAATATACAAAGCATTTCTGATCTTAACCTGCAGAAGAACCAAATGGAAGTATTTCCAATGATGGCCTATAAAAAGTTGTCATCAATCTCTGAGGTAGTAATTAAAAGAAACCCCTGGCAGTGTGACTGTAGGATGCTTCCCTTTAGGGTGCAAATGACAGGGTCTCATTCATTTGAGAACCAAATCATTTGTTCCAAACCTGACAACTTCTATGGGCGCAGGCTTAAGGATATTGATCTTCAGATGTATTGTGATCATGAAGAACCGAACATTGTCAGGTTTGAGAGAAGCAAATATCATAACTCATCAACAAAGTGGGAGAGTCTGAACATTGTCAGGTTTGAGAGAAGCAAATATTATAACTCATCAACAAAGTGGGAGAGTCTGGTATGTGAAGCTTCAGGTATCCCCACACCAACCATCACTGTGATTTATCCTTCTGGATTAAACAAAAGCGTTCGAGCAGGGGGGAGGGGGGCACCAATGGATACCAATGGTACAATCGCCATAAACGTTAGTGCAGATGTACCTGGTCTGTATGTCTGTATAGCAGCAAGTCCTGATGGCTTCACATTTTCCACATTGTCTGTTGAACTCCATCTTCACAAGTTGAAAAATCTTACAATAGAAGGCAAACCAGAAAACAGCAGTAATCTAGAGTCAGCCCCTTGCTTCTCCCTAACTGTTCTTGTTGGGTCTGTTAGTATCAGCGTATCTGGCACTGTCCTAGTTTGTATCATAATCTTCATGATTTGGAAAAAAAGAATGCCAACGAATCGGTCTTCACATAAAAACCCCGGCGTTGTTTCAAATGCCACAAACAACGTGTCAACTAGCAATAGCCGTGGACTCGCGGCACTCATTTTGTCTCCAAATTTACGTAGAAACCCATGGTATGACTCCAAGACATCGGTCTCGCAGCATACTGGCAATGCGGATAGCCCAACACCACAGCATATATATGACAACGAAGATATCTTAACATCGAACCCTACAGATACAAACTTGCTCTCGCAGCATACATATGACAATGCGGATAGCCTAACACCACAGCATATATATGGCAATGAAGATATCTCAACATTAAATCCTACTGATACAAACTCAAATGGCTCCCAAACCGCAAATAACACGTCTACTGTAACAGATAGGCCAGGTCACAGGGCAATGGTTGAATCGCTTGTTGTAAGTACATCATTAACAAACCCACTATATGACAAAGGTGCTGCTGCCTTGCAGCACACACATGGCAATCTGAATATGTCTCCAACTGACCAAACATCCTATGTTTTCACAAATACAGCTACTGTTACAGCTAGCAAAGATCAGACAACATTGGATGAGTCTAAGGTCATCACTAAACACTTGGTGAATCCACAGTATGAATTAACAGTTGCTGGCTCGCAGAACACATATGAAAATGTAGACAAGTCTCTAACTGACCATACAGTCCCAAACCCTAGAGTATTGGCATCCATGAACAACACCGCTAGCCTTGATCACGCAGCAGTAGCTTTGTCCAAGGTCATAAGCAGATCATTAGTCAGTACTGCACAGAATGACTCAGAATCAGCTGAATACTTACCACAGCATACATATAACAATGAGGATATGTCAGCAACAAATCCTATAGACCTAGCATCTAACAGGGGGACAGCAACAAACAGGACAGCCGAAGTAACAGCTGATCATGTTGAGACAGCATCAGGTACTGCACAGATTGACTCAGAATCAGCTGAATACTTACCACAGCATACATATAACAATGAGGAAATGCCAGCAACAAACCCTATAGACCTAGCATCTAACAGGGGCACAGCAACAAACAGGACAGCTGATGTAACAGGTAGTCATGATGAGACAGCATCAGGTTGCTATCAGTCTGAGAGTAAATCGTCTAAAAACCCACATTATGGTTCAAGTACAGCTGTTTCTAGTCAGTGCCATTATCTGTATGGAGGTGAGAATAAAGAAATATCATGGCAAAACACCTAAATAATCTTGAAAAAAAAAGAAATGCAACGTTATCATACGTATGGTCTAGAACTCTATGACTCTTGTAAGTGATGGGGTAATTTAACCAGGCCGGCTATGCTGTCTATATACAATAAAAAATAGCACACAAACGCTCCCAAAGACCCTTAAGACCGCCAGTTTTTGGCATGCTATGGAGGCTATGTATTACATATATATATATATATATATATATATATATACTGGATAATAATAAAGTGTCCTTCTTGTGGTATGTACTAAAAGGCCTCTTTAGACAGACGGTGAACGAATGTAGCACACTTTTTCTTGCATACATTGTTTATAATGTCAATGAAAACAAAAAGACTCCAGCTTTCCAGAACTAATATGAAATATTATGTCTGAAACGCTGCTTTGATGACTGTAAAAATATTTAGCAACGATCCACAAAGAATTAATCTATTTACTAGCAGCAGATTGTAAGCTATAATAGATTTGATATTTTAACTAATACTGTGGTGTTCATTCTTTACTACCTTATGAAATATTATCATATAGCCAGAAGAAGTTTTCTAGAACGATCTAACATATAGGAATTGAAATATGGTTATTATAGTGAAACCGAGCACTACTTTCTATACTGTTAACTATATATCAGACGACGAAGTACTCTGTTCATATATGTATCCAATAATAGTAGAGTTACGGGATCTCAATGATTGTATTTTATGTTCTTTACTGCTACGAAGGTCCATGTTACGTCGATGAAGGTTAGACATCCAGGTAATACTTTTTGCCAAAGAGAGACCAGAGGAGAATTGCAATTCTCCTCTAGTCTCTCAGTCACTGACGAAAGCTAGTGGATACTAGCTGAAACATTTGACCGTTTCCAAAATCATATCCAGTTGCTTGAGTAACTGATTTTTGGAGAATGTCCATGTTAATTTCACATTTACAAAATTGTAATACCTTTGACATAGTTCAAACCTTTATTCATATCACTGTACAGGTAGATTGTTGTAATTGTTACATCACCAACTTGTCTTCTTTACACTCATCATACTTTTATCCCTTTTGTGATTATGTATTATGTGATTATGCACATTGTTATTGTTTTTTACTCCTGTTTTATATTTATGTTATCGAGTAGAAGGCGTTATATACGTAATTGTGATTTTTGCCTGATAATCATTAAATATACACTATGTGAATAAACAAATGAATTGAAGGCACAGACCATTTTATGTAAATGACAGATTCTAGATTCTACTAACTTAAAGGGAAATGTAATGGATATTCTATTTTCTTCTCAATCTATCGTTATGCTTACTGAATTTTTGTTTCAAAAACTGTATTTGTAATTCCGTAAATAATTTCATCAGGTTGGTAAACGAATTAGTAGCAAAGTTCTTTGATCACAACCATTTATTTTTCACGAGCCGACGTTTCGATGACCGTCTGTCATCTTCTTTAGGGCAATTCTGACTGCTTTACTGTTCACTGACGTTAGATGTTACTTGGTGCATAGTGCACTAATTAAAGGTGTTACATAGTTCACAGTGCACTTAAGATATCACCAAGTAACATCTAGCGTCAGTGCACAGTAAACCAGTCAGAATTGCACTGATGAAGATGACAGACGGTCATTGAAACGTCGGCTCATAAAAATTAAATGGTTGTGACCAAAATACTTTGCTATTCACCTGTATTTGTAATTGTTTTCTTTAAGACAGACGTCAAGTTGGAGCGACTAGTGCCCTGTTCTAGTGTATTTATAGCAAAACCTTAAAGGCCCATTATGTAACTTTTTGACAATACAAATTATTGTGGCATTGAATAGTCAAGGTTTGAAAACTGTGCACATATCTGATAGCACTTAGCACTGAATGTTTTTTTAAACAATTGTTTCTCGATCTCTATATATTGCAATTTTTTTAAAATTTTCTACCACACTCGCAGCTGGACCTATACTTGTAAACTTTAGAAGTAACCTAACGTTACAACGTTTTCAAGATGTATTCAGTCCTGTGAATGTGTGTGTGCACTACAATGCAAGCGACATTATTTGTTTATTTGTTTATTAGAATTCACCACTAGTACAAACGTACAAGTTGAAGGGAGGACAAAACAGGTGTATTGACACCTTTACAAGTTGTCCTCCCAAACACAGCAATATGAATACAGAACAAAACAAATTACAATGTCGAACAATTGTTGACATGTAATACAAATTCCTACAATAACATTAGACATCCTAGGCACACTTTAACATGAATCTTTTCTAGTACCAGTATTTATGTTGTAACTGTAAGAATACACCTAGTTTCTTGGAATGTTTTGCACGTGTTTTTATTGGAATTTGCTACATCTTAAAGTAGTCAGCAGTAATATGCAAAATGCGTATACATACCTCATGTATATATATACAATGTACATGTACATTTTATTGTAATGTCTAGAACAGTTTGCTTACATCTATATTGTGTATATTTGACGGTAAAAAATCATATAACAAACAGTGTGTCTAGTGGTTTTACTGCATTTTAATTGTAGTATATTCCTATTTTTCATCAGATGCCTAGCTCGATATTTTTCGGAAAATCAAAGCTAGCAATACTAGTAATTGCGAAATGTTTTGTGTCTGATTTGTCTGAGCCCACGTAGTCTCGTTTCGCTATTACGGATCCGCGTAAAGGTTTAAAAAAAAGAGTCGTGACAACAAAAGAAATATAATTAAGCCCGAACAGTGAGTAAAAAGACTGTTTTTACACGACAAAATATTTTATTCAGCCGACGTTTCGTTCGTTGACCGACGTCCCTCGCCTTCCTCAGGGCAATTCTGACTGGTTCACATTGCATTGCAGCACAGATGTCGCTGCTATATAGATGCATTCCCGAACAGTGAGTAAAGAGACTTTTTTCACACAACCAAGTCTTTTGTTTCGGCGACGTTTCCTTGACCGTCCCTCACCTTCCACAGGGCAATGCTGACTGGTTCACATTGCACTGCAGCACAGGTGTCGCTGCTAGAGATGCATTCCCAATGCAATGTGAACCTGTCAGAATTGCCGTGAGGAAGGTGGCAGACGGTCACCAAAAAGACTTGGTTGTGCAGAAAGAGTCTCTTTATTCAGTGTCTTAACAACCATTCACGGATAAGCCCAGACAGCTTGCGTTTCAGTCGATCATCAATACCTTCCATCGCTCAAAAAAGTGGCGTATTCCAACGTGTTAGCCTATGGTACAGCGAAATTGGCGTATTCACTTCGCTCATCATCAGGTAAAAATGAGCATTGTACTGTCCCCTGTGTTAGTGGTGGCATTAATATAAATTGAAGAAACTTGAGTGTGCCGTCACCATGTTTTGTGATTACGTGTTGGAATTTAAAAAAAAGGCGTATGGAAGCTTGTTGTGGCAGCGTTCCCATCGCCTTGGAAACCTGACCTACAGGGGTCAAAGGTATTAGGAATCTGCCATCCAAACCCGGGGGTGAACAGAATTAGTGTACGTACATACGCAGTAGAATAAGGAATAATGTATACATAGGGAGTATACACTGAACATAAATCAAAACGGAGATATAAAACGAAGCGAGCATAGACCATATTCAGGACAAAAGATACAAAAACCGGAAGCTCTGCTGAAGTACCAAGGTCAGCCACCTTGGATAGGGAAGAGTCAGACATCATTCGTAGTAAAAATTAAAGGACCAAATTGGAGACTATTATCATATCACGAAATTGGTGATAAACACGTACACCTTACGTACCTGAGTCTATGTTGAAACAAGAATTCTGAGATTTCATACCTCCATGAAATATGTAGAGTTTATGTAAATGTTTTGTTTCATTGAAGTTCTGCTGCAGTACCAAGGTCTTACACCAGGAGGCCCATATTTAAACTTGACCTTCGTCTTCCTAAGACTTACCAACATACTAAATATCATCACAATCTATAAAGGCGTTCTGAAGTTATGATGACCACAAAGTTGCGGAAACACACACAGACACACACAGACACACACACATACAGACACGCCAAAAACTATACCTCCATTTTTCATGAAGGTAATTATCATGTTACATGCGCTGATTTGCATAATGGTAAATTAGACAGCATGGAAAAATATTAATAAAGAACTGAAAACAATGTTAGACATCACGTGTTTTGATTTATTGGCGAAACTAATATGCAGAAAGATTACAAATCTCTAACAGCTACATCATGTACCTTACAGAACGATTTGAAAACAAATAATATTTTTCAACATCCTAAGTGCATTTAGAACTAACTAGTTAGTGAGTGCTATAAGAGACGGATCATGACCCTTGACGTCGAACGAACGGTTTTGTGTACCGTGTAACTCTGTCACTATTGTCTAAAAACACAACTTCTAGTTCTGATCAAAAGGCTACGGAGCATGCATTCGTGATTTTACAATAAACTCATGCAAAAAGGACACAGTAAATAAGAGGTAGAAATAGTCCACTGTGTTCTGCTGCTGCAGTAGCTGGGCATCCTGCAGCATCAACCACGGAGTGGTTGTTCATTCTCATCTTTTTCCAGTGTGTCTGCCAAGTAGACGTGGGTAAATTCCGTCTTGGCTTCATTCATGAATAAGAGGTCACATTGCTAAAAGAGATCTACAAACCTCGCTACTGACTCAAATGATACCACATAAAAGTGGATATTTGAAGGTTTTCGCTGGTGTAAGATTGCATGTCGACACTCAGACTACTTAACTACCAATTTGAAAGAATTTGACTACATTTTTCCAACAGTGTTGCTACAGTTTTAACCAGTGTGAGTCTAAATGTGTATCTGAAAATTAACATCTCTCTAAATTGCTTTCAGCACTCGTCTTATCTGTACGTTTTTTTTTCCTCACCAGTGTGAGTCCTCATGTGTCTCTTAAAATTAGCAGGATCGCTGAACTGCTTGTTGCACTCCTCACATCTGTAGGGTTTCTCACCAGTGTGAATTCGCATGTGTCTCTTCAGATTAGCAGAATCGCTAAACAGCTTGTTGCACTCTTCACACGTGTAGGGTTTCTCCCCAGTATGAGTCCGCATGTGTCTCTTCAGATCACCCAGCAGACTGAACTGCCTGCTGCACTCCTCACACCTGTAGGGTTTCTCTCCAGTGTGAGCCCGAATGTGTTTTTTCAGATCACCCAACTCACTGAACTGCTTGCCGCACTCCTCACATCTGTACGGCTTTTCACCAGTGTGAGTCCTCATGTGTCTCTTCAAACTACACAACTCGCTGAACTGCTTGCTGCACTCCTCACACTTGTACGGTTTCTCGCCTGTGTGAGTCCGCATGTGTGTCTTTAAAACTTGTAGCCGACTGAAGTCCTTGCTGCACTCCTCACATCTGTACGGTTTCTCACCTGTGTGAGTTCTCATGTGGTCCTTCAAATTACCCAGCCGGCTGAACTGCCTGCTGCACTCCTTACATTTGTAAGGTTTTTCACCAGTGTGAGTCCGCACGTGTTCCTTCAGATTACCCAGCCTGCTGAACTGTCTGCTGCACTCTTCACACTTGTACTGTTTTTCACCCGTGTGAGTCCGAATGTGTCTTCTCAGACTACTCAGCTCACTAAACTGCTTCCCACATTCCTCGCATCGGCAGGGTTTCTCACCTGTGTGAGTCCTCATGTGATTCTTCAGATAACTCAGGAAGCGAAACGCCTTGTCACACTCGCCACACTTGTGGGTGTGCGGAGAATGCTGCCTCCGCTGCCCAGTCTCTCCCTCCTCATGTTCCAGATGGAATTCAGGTGTAGCCATGTTGGTCAAACCTGCAGGAATAATCATGTAAGAATAAACATCAGAGATTTGATTTTAATTAGAGAACAAATCGCGAGAGGAGCCCGGTTTTACATGGAGGCACTGGAAAAAACAAACCTACAAACAATTGAAAATACGTACAACACCCTAAAGCCTACATATTAAAACAACATCTCCCGAATCTGGTTTCATTAACAAATGCATTAATGCATTTTCAAATGTATGGCTCTGCAGGATAATACTTAAAAGATAAGTTAAATTTAGCATAAAAAGCAATCAATGTAAAGTAAGTCGAAATAAAAAAGAAATACTAGTAGTTCTTCGCCTGCCAATTAATAATGTATCCTACAGCTAGATTTAGGTTCCACACATGGAAAAAGTCATAGATGAATACAGGAAAGGAAAATCATGGTCAGGACTTACCGAGATGCACAGAAGCTCCACAGTATTGCACGATGTTTTCACGACGACACAGATCCTCACGGCTGCAGAGTCAGTACTGACAGAAACAGAGCAGTCAGGGACGCGTTTATATAGGGACTTATCATGGGTAGATTAAACCGGTCCGGTGGGTTTTATATAATTACTTGATTACGAAACAAAGGAAGTATGGTGGCATGTTACATGTGCTGATTTACATTGAGAAAATCAGACAACAAGAAAAAATAGACAACACCTACAGACAAACGACAACTTGGAAAATCACTATGAAGATGAAAAACAATAAAGACAAAAAGACATTTCGTGTCTTCATTTATTAGCAAAACTGATATGATTGATGGGTGAAAATGACATCCAAAAAGGCGAGGGATGACTACCAGCTACATCTAGCTTACAGAAAATTAGGAAAGCAAACAATACTGAGCAACATCTTTATGCATACATGACAAGCATGCATGCTGCAACTTATTGAGCGAGTTGAACGTTTAATGCTTTTCCTAAGAGGTCTACAACAGTCCTCCACCGGACCTTCCCCCTCTCTAGCTTGGGCCCAACTGCCTGATTCCGGGCCCCACGCTCCCCTCATTGGGCCTATCCAAAGCCATTACATGTGCTCCGTCACACCAAACAATAAGGAACACTGGTCGAAAAGGCCTCGGATGCAGCCAAATGCGGACGGGGATATCTATGCATTTGTAGCAGATGCAAGCGGATTCAAACTGATCCGTAAAATATTCGAAATTTGTATTCTTACTTAGGGATCCGGAACGTTTGCTTATTCATTGAATGCCCATTGAATGCATGCCTGCTGGCCACGTTTCAATGCGGTCATTACAATTAGTAATAGGCACAATAGGACAATAGCTGTAAAACTATTTTTCAGCAAAAACCCTTTGGAGACTCTGGTAGAGAGTTGACACTTATCACTACCACACATTTCACAATTAACACCTGCAATTTCGCAGTTTATCGCTAGGTGGTTACAACCTTGCAGTGATCAAAGGTTAGACGTCCATAGGTGGAAGGTCGGTCGGTCCGTGTAGGAGTAAACGTACGACTGCCCTGAACGTACCGCTACCAGGGGGAAGCGCGAGCGTCATGTCCGGTGCAGCAGGCCGTGTGTACGACCTGTGCGTGGTGGGGGCGGGGATGATCGGGTCGGCGGCCGCTCGGCACGCCTCCGAGAGCCCGGGCGTCCGGGTGTGTCTGGTCGGGCCCGGGGAGCCACAGGTACGTCACAGGTACAGACAGGTTCAAGGCCAGGGTTTGTAACGTCACTAGGACTGCAGGGCTAGGTACGTCATAGGTACCACAGGTTTAAGACCAGTATACGCTCTAGGTTATGTCACCTGTAATAGTAACCCCTACACTGTAGATCAGTAATTACCTTCGCCAATAATTGGAGAAGGTTATGTTTTCCTGCCGTGTGTGTGTGTGTGTGTGTGTGTGTCTGTGTGTCTGTCAACAGCATAACTCGAGAAAGCTTAGATGGATTATCTTGATATTTGGTAGGTGGGTAGGTCTTAATGAGAGCTCGAACTGATTAGATTTTGGGCCCCCTGGCGGCTTGTCATGGTACGGTAGCTGAACTTCCGGTTTTGATATCTCATGATCCAGACATGCTAGGATGACGAAATTTGGATGGCAGATAGCTCTTGTGCTGGGGAAGAAGTGACGTGACATGAGTTTGGGCCCCCTAGTTGCTTTCTAGAACTGCAGGGCGGTTTAAAGGACAAATGTTTAAAGGAGGATAACTCAAGAACCGATTGATGGATCATCATAATTTTTGGTATGTAGGTAGCTTGAGTAATGCTTGACATAATGATATTACAATTATGCAAATATGGATGTAATTTGCATAATTAATGAGGAAATTCTATTAATCAGCTGCATTCCATGATAGGAAGTTCAAGTTTGCGACATATGTTATTAAGAACGAGAGAAACACAGGCAGATATCGATTATGCAAATGAAGACTTAATTTGCATAATTAATGAGAAAATGTTATAATTGCATAGTGGTAACTGCCAGGAATTTTATACTTGGGGTGTTTGAAGTTTAGTGAAGGTGAACATAATTTAACATAACTTATTCAAATAAGGACATCATTTGCATAATATATGAGGAAATGCTATAATGGCTTTCTTTGTTAAAATAAGACTGTTGGTGGAGATTATGATTAACAGATATAATTCATGCAATTGCGGATCCTATTTGCATAATCAGGGGGATTAATGCATTGTATATAAGTTCTTATTCATAAAAGCTAAGTTAAACATCATTTGGCGAAGGTATGAGATCGAGGAACTCTAGTTATCGTATGGGAATGAGCGAAACTAAGATTTGAGTTAGGTTCGATCCGCGTGTAACTGATTCAAACCTTACAGCCCGGTCTTTAATTTTCGGTTCGTTTGTCTGTTTGCCTGTTTGTTTGTTTGTTTGTTTTGTGTGTCCATAGTTATTTAAATGCAGGAGAGCCACTGAAAGTGAGAGGAAAATGGTGTATAACTTTAAACTTGCAGGGAGGTCGAATGGTAGGTGAAGCCACAATAACGAACTAAACAAAAAATTCATAACGACTTTGTTAGTTCAGTTTTGTGAAGTCTTCTATATCTGGTGTCCTTTTTTTTTACTATTTCGCCACACCGCCCCACACCCTCCTTCCCCTTTCCAGGATCGAAAGAGCCGCATTATTTTCGGGGCGCATTACGATGAGGGCCGCATCACCCGTGCCCTTGCCTCTGACCCGACCTGGGCACTACTTGCACAGAGATCTATCCGCAGATATCGAGACTTGGAAAGAAAAACAGGTAAGAAATGCATTGGTGTATCCTGAACCATGCTTTATCCAGAACCATGCTCATGCACGATTCTTGATAGTCCTCGCGCATCTACGTTCTTGGATGCGAATACTATCCAAACTGTACCTGATCCTAAACCTAACACATTCAGATCTTAATAGGCATTGCTTTGGGTACGATAATTTCACATGCAGTGTTAAGAATACCCATCTGCAGTCTAAATTTTGCAGATACATTTTTAATATTGCAGAAGGAAAAATAGAAACCTGCATTTTTTGTATATGCAGTGAGTTCATGGCCAGGCTCATAAGTGTGTACTAGTATTTCTGAGTATCTATGAATTACAAAATTCATAGATTGAAAAACAAAATTTTGGAATTGTGTACTATTGCAGAACACTGAAGTAATTCTACCACTAAAAATATTTCTACCACTATGAAATAAAGACTAAGCTTTAACTTCCAACACTTAGAATACAGAATTGAGACTTACCCAATTTTTCGGTTGACTCCATCAACCTTGTTCACGGAATGGACCCTTGTTCTGGAAGGGGTGAAAATCTCTCACAGACCTACCCTGAACAGAGACGGGGGGCGACACAAGTTATCTGGCACGTACTACGCTACTACGGTCACGTGTCTCTGATGTCACGTTCCAAGAGTAGACGGGTCCATTCCGTAAACAAGGTTGATTGAGTCAACCGAAAATTTGGGTAATTCCCTATTATGTAATCTAAGTGTTGGAAGTTAAAGCTTAGTCTTTATTTCATAATGACTTGTAACAACACAGATGAACTTTCATGCTATTTCTACCACTGATGTTTTTCAGGGATACAGTTCTTCAACGACGTCGGGTATCTCGTTGTCGGGTCTCCTGACGGCGATTACGTCAGAGACGTGCTGGAGAACGCCCGGCGTCATGACGTCACGGTCCGGGTGCTTTCCCGCGGACAGACCAGTGAGATGTTCCCTTATTTGGACATAGGGGAGGGGATGGTGGGACTGCTCGATTCCCGGAACTGTGGACACGTCTCCCCCAGGCGACTGGTGAGAGCACTGCTGACAGCAGCCCACCTGCAGGTACGGTAAAGCATGGAGTTCTAAGTTCTAAAGTAAGTTGTTGGAATTTTCTTACAACATCCTCTTAAATCAAGAGGCTTGCTTCTAGGGGTTAAAATCCTTACCCACAATAAGTCTTAGTTATTCCCTTGTATTTTGTGTAATTAATTTCATGTTTCGATTTAAATCATGTCAAGACACATATATCGTTCATTGAGCGCATTCGTGATACAGAATTTGTATGTGGCGGAATTTACATAAGATGCACTGCAGGAAATATCAAGACGCATGTTCCACATAGTTTGCTACATCGCATGTTCCGTTCGCTAGGGGTGCGTCGTGGTTGTGGTACATTTAAAATCTGTTACGTTCCAGGGGTGTGACGTTGTTCGTGACGTGGTTTCCTCGGTTGAACCCCCTGCCGGCTGGGCGAGACGCGCAGGCGCCAACCTGGCGGTGCGGACCGAGACGGGGGCCGTTATACACGCCCGGAGGGTGCTGCTGGCCACGGGAGCCTTCACGACGTTCCGCCGCCTGCTGCCGCCGGGGCTGCGGCCAGACCTCAGGC
The DNA here is from genome assembly GCF_001625305.1 of Branchiostoma belcheri. Classification (NCBI taxonomy): domain Eukaryota; kingdom Metazoa; phylum Chordata; class Leptocardii; order Amphioxiformes; family Branchiostomatidae; genus Branchiostoma; species Branchiostoma belcheri. Next base: position 1,023,463 of record NW_017802403.1, on the reverse strand, counting down.
TCACCGGGCAGATAGTCTCACTGGTACGGCATTGCCTTAAGCTTCGGTCCCAATGTGCGCCGGTGCCCGTCGGGGATGTAGCCCCGGCCGGTCCTGGTCGGGCTCAGGAGTCGGGCGAGCATCAACTGTCATGGTCACAATTAAAAGTTTCCTTCAGTAGCATTTTGTTAAAAATTTTGTCACCCTCTTTGTTTGGTCTCCGGTACCCGGCAGGTACCCGGCAGATTCGCTGACGATGTCTTGTACTGACCTATACGTAATGCATGCAGAATTCACGCTTTTGTTGTGATCATTTCATCTGTGACGTCACCGGAGGTGTATCTGTCGGTGTTCTCACGGCTCGGTCACGGCGTCTTTGTGTCAGCGGGGCCCGGGTAGAATTTAAGTCAGAATTATATTCTTCTCGGGTCCCAGCCGGGCCGAAAAATAGCCCGGTAGCCGCAGGGTGTCCCGCGGGGCCACGTAGGGGTCACGCCTGAAAGTGCCATAAAACAGCCCGGGAACTACTCGGCAGGGCCCTTTTTTCAATTGGAACCAAAGCATTATCCAGAACCGTGCTTCAGCCAGAACTATACTCAGGCACGGTTCTAGATAGTCAAAGTGTATACAGAACCGTGCTTCAGCCAGAACTTTACTCAGGTACGGTTCTGGATAGTCAAAACGTATCCAGAACCGTGCTTAATCCATGTCAAAGTCATGTCCAGACACGGTTCTGGATCGCCAATGCGTATCCAGAACAGTGTCTGGGGCAAATGAACTTTTTGGGATACGCGGAGACTAGTGATTTTGACCATGGAAAGGTAATTTGGATGATTCTGGATCACGATTATGATTTTTACATTTTGCTTTGTATATTTCTATTAAGTTATTTATAATAATTGTATCATTTGTTCAATCTGATTTTCAGTTATACTGATCTCAGTTAACATTTCTTAGTTATGTTACTTGATTGTAAAATATAGTTTTATACAAATTGCTTTATGTTTATGTGTCCCTCGGCCCTCCTGGAAATGAAAAAAATTTACTGTTGAAGAGGCCATTCAGGTTTCAAGATAAAATAGATAAATAAATAAGTAAACCCTGACCCATTAATTATAAGGCATAGAATTAGAAGCGCAATGTTTGAGCTGGAGCGAGTTGATGACGTCGATCGAGCGGATGCTAACGTCGCCGTTCCAACGTTGGACGTCGAGCGGACACTAACGTCGCCGTTCCAACGTACTTCATACATATTTTGTTTCATTTCGTTCCATTTCGTTCTTTCTGTACACCGCTAGTTCCTCGTCTTTCAGGTGGAGATTAGCGAGAGTGACGCCGATCGTCTGCAGCGCATGCCCAGTTTATATCACAGACACCCAACAGACCAGAGGAAATGGTACTACATCCTGCCGCCGATTCGCTACCCCGACGGTGAGACAAAAAAAAGGTCATTCATTCCCGTCCGTACATACGCATCTTCAAATACACATCGGACATCATAAAGATGAGCATTCCAAAGCAGAAAGGAGGAGAAATAAAACATTGGATCTCGACTCTAGTCTTCTGACTACACCTGCCCATATTGCCTGGCTCTTTCATTGTGTTTTCTTTTCAAACAAGACTGTAAATGAAAACATACATTGCCATGGCGACGGTGGTTGTAGTTAGAGTTATTGCTTGCATGGTACTGCCATCATTTTATGATTTTGAGGAAGCCTTGATACCTTTTAAGTCTAGACAGATACAGTGCACTCCTCCCCTGAGTGTATAGTGAACAAGCCCCGGGGTCACAGAAAGTAGGGCCATCCGGGGCAGACAGGTCTTTCCAACGGTTTCCAGGAATGTGGGTATAGTGGGTCAGAGACATGCCTGTGGACATTCCATTCCTGTGGACAAAATGCCTGTACCATTCCTAGAATTCTTGCAAACTGCACACCACACTGTACCATTAGGCTCCTCCCTGAGACGTCGCGAAAAACACATAAACGTTTGCATCTGTATGAAACATATAACTTTGTGTTCCCCTTGCAGGCAAGTTTTACATGAAGATCGGACACAGTGCCCGCTGGGAGGCGCTGCTGCAAAGTGAGGAGCAGGTCCGAGACTGGTTCCGCTCCGGGGGCGACCCGCAGGCCATCCGCGTCATGACGGCCGAGCTCATGGAACTCGTCACGGGTATGTGTGCTGACGTCACGGGTATGTGTGCTGACGTCACGGGTATGTGTGCTGACGTCACGGGTATGTGTGCTGACGTCACGGGTATGTGTGCTCACGTCACGGATATGTGTGCTCACGTCACGGGTATGTGTGCTCACGTCACGGATATGTGTGCTCACGTTACGGTTACGTGTGCATACGTTACTGGTAATCCAAAAAAATTATTTTTGGGGGGATTCAGTAAAATGTTATCTACAGAATCAGAACAATTGCTTCTGCTCCAAGAGAATCCCTTCTATGTTACTGATACGTGAGAACGTATTAATGTTGTTTCCAATCACGGTCCTAAAAATTCTGAATTTGTGTAATTTTTAATCACAACAAAAATGAGGATCAAATGGTGATAAAGGAATCTACAAAGTTATAATCACGAGATCTTATAATAAGATAAATAGAAAATTTACATAGACGATTTTGCTTTTGCTTACAATTTTCCCAAATAATACTTTGAAATAATTCTGTCGCCTTTTCCCAATCATTTTTAGGACTTAAGCCGATCTCTGTTCACGGCGACACATGCGTAACAGTCAAGACGCCGACGGAACAGCTGTACGTTGCCATGGTAACCCCGTCGCTGGGCGTAGCCCTGGGTGGCAACGGGTGGGCGGCAAAGTCATGTGACGAAATCGGACGAATGGCAGCGAAGATGATCTTAAAGGGCCAATGGGACCACGACCTTCCCGGGGATCGGTTCAGAGTCAGATGGGCTGAAAAAATGCAACCGAAATCTAAACTATAACTCGTTTGCACAACCTGCAACACGAGTAGGGAAACGCTGAACTTTCTACGCGGTAAATACAATTGTTTGTCGGCGTAGATTGACTTCACTAATAGCAAAGCAGTGTTTACTCTAGTGACAAGGGTGCTGTCCCTAGTGCTGATACATTATCCTTATATAAGGATGTTGGTTCTAGTGACAAGGGTGCTGTCCCTAGTGCTGATACATTATCCTTATATAAGGATGTTGGTTCTAGTGACAAGGGTGCTGTCCCTAGTGCTGAACATGATATATCCTTTTAATGATTGAGCGGGCTACCCTGGCTAAAGAAAACATAATAAAAAAAAATATAAAAATAATAAATGTCAGCCATATTTCCTCATTCAGAATTTGTTTGTTTGTTTTGCCGCCCTCTAATTGCTTTGGATGCCTTTAATTTTGCACGAAATGTTATAGTACCACTAAGTATCTGATACCAGCCCAGAAAAGAACAAGAAACAGTCATGCCTTCAAATATCAGAGTTATCAACCAAGAATTGAGGTACATGTGTATTAAAAAACTCGAATTTCCCCAGAATTATCGTAGACTGGAACTCGTTGCCGCCAAACACAGTTGGGGCATCATCACTAGAAAGCTTTAAACAACTTCAGCAATCAAATAGGCAAATATTGAGTGTAACAAGACGTTCGGTGTGCCTGCGAAGCTGGTGTGTAACGCCGAAGGGCGTTTATACTGGCTATACCGATATAGATACAGATACAGAGTTTGCGTGAGTTGGTGGGGCGCTCTGCCGAGGCCTTTTTGCCCAGTGGAAGTTTCGGCATCCGAGCATTTGTCGGCCGTGTACGCTATTTTGACCTGAGTACTGCGGTCGGGCACTATGAGCCGCGAGAAGGCCCCTTGCTGTTATACATGACGTAAGTATCGAAATTGCGGTTAGAATTACATAATACGTGCACTTCCTAAAGTAAGGCCACACTGACTTAATTTTATGCATGACATCCACATGCGCATTGATTTTCGCCTGTTGTCAAACAAAAAAAAAAAAAAATCACGTCCATCGAGGCTCTGGCCTGGTTCTAGTCTAGGTCCTAGTAGTCCATTATAGTTAGCGACAATACGGAGCCGGGCACCCAGGCTAAAGCTACCAAAGCTCCACGACTTAGTACAGTGCCTATTCATCATCAAAAACAGCATGTGCCAGCTTGTCGTATACGTCGTACTGCCGCTAATTTAAAGTACCAGGTTTGTATTCCTGTGGTTTAGTACCATTTTTATTTTTGGTCGGATTTTTTTTATTCGCCCGCGCGCACTAGTTTGGGGGCCTTCAGAGGATGTCATCCATAAAATTAAGGCGGTGTGGCCTAAGAAAAAAAAAACATGATACACTGTTTTCAATTGGATTTACAGCCAAAAACTGGCGTATTTAAGCTTACATAGGGCTTTTCGATAAGACGGCTATTGCTGGCATTTTGCAGCAGTCGGCACTGTACTGATCGAGTTCATGAGTTCCGTGGAGCTTCGGTAGCCTGGGTGCCATCCCCCGTAGTACATAGTTACAGCCGGCTCCCTAATGTTGCTTCCGTGGACTATGGAGGATGGTATCCAGGCCAGAGCTTTTTTTAGAACAGGCGAAAATCAATGCGCGCGCAGATGACATCCATAATTAAATCACTGTGGCCTTACTTGATACGTGTGCTTGCTAAAGAAAGCAAAAGACCTCTTGATTAAGTTGATAGTGACTGTTTTCAATTGGACTCACAGCCAAAATTGTGGCGCATTATAAGTCTACAGCGAAATTGGCGTATTAAACCTTGTTGTGGCAGCGTTCTCATTGCCTTGGAAACCTGACCTTCAGGGGTCAAAGGTAAGGATTCTGCCATCCATAACCGGGGGATGAAACGGAATAATTAGTGCACATAGGCATTAATATATGGAATAATGTACACATGGGGAGGATGGTATACACTAACCGTAAACCTTTTCTAATACGGAGATGTAAAACGAAGTGATCATATTTATTTTCATATCGGAATCCCTTGACAAGACATGTTTGTGAATGGTTTAGCCCAGTTGATTCGGGTCAGTGACCGCGTGGTCGTTCGGTGGTACCATACCCGGAAGTAACGTGGTCCTCTAGGCTTACTATAGCAACAAATGGACGCTAACTTCGCTGTGTGACATTTCATACCTTATCAAGATCCTTGTGCTTTCTTCTGAAGCACCGTTGGAAGGTGGATGGGTGTTTTGCATTCAAATTTGCCGATGACATTCGTAAGCCTACGGGAGACGAGATGGCCCTCCCTAATACTGTCTAAACAGGGACTTTGCACCTTTGCATGGATAGCACAGTGAATCTCAGCACTACAAAACTGACTCTAACAAAAGATGGACCTACGGACGTTTTTATTGGTGTCTGCTAGCAGCGCAGTGTGGTGGTTGTGTACCTTCCTGTTCCTGGTCCCGAGAGCGTCCGCCATGCTGGTCCCTGGGTACAAGATCATGACGGCGAGTGATCGGATCATCTGGAACAACAAGTACGTCATCAGGGGAGGGGTTACCCTGGGTGCCAGCCAAGTTTACGGGTCGCTAGCCGTTTCCTCCGGCAGCCAGAAGCCCTTCGCCCGCAGACCTAAATTACCGCTTCCGTGGAATTGAGCCCGATTGTAGGGCCAGCCAAACTCCCCCCTGGCTAGACTCCCCCGTACGTAGCGCTAATTTACACCAGCGGGCGAAGGGCTCTTGCGGCCCGGAAAGCGAGTTCTGGCTTCCAGCGTAGCGATGGATTAGCCTGGTATTCAGTCTATCGAGGTTGGGGGCGGGTTCTCTTCGGGGCTGCAGGAGCTCTTCCCCGCCAGACTCAGCTAGGTTCCCGGGTATGTTTTGTACGACCGCGGTCCTAGCGTGCAAAGCATACAGGCGTAACACTCCTACCGGGCGGTCTGTTGAGCTCAAGGCCAGGCTAGGGGAAACTTATTAGCCCCCGAAGACAACCTGGTCCCAACCACGACAGACTGGATACCAGGCTAGGGATGGGTGAATGTGGTTCTGTGGGTGGCTATGTTACTGTAACAACATTTCTATCACATGTTAATTAAGCAGGGCTGGAAATACTGGGTGCATGTGCACCTTAGTACACCCTAAATTGGAGTTGTGCACCCAATTCCTTTCTATCTGTGGATGCATTGGTACACCAAAATATTTTTGTAGGTATTTTTGTACATATCAAATAATAGTACGCAGGCTATCCTTGGCATCAAAGCGTCAGAAAAATAATAAAATGTTTGATGTAGTACTTGTGTAAGATTTTGAACTTAGCAGCTTAGAAGAGGAGCATTGAGATCTTTAATTATGTTTTGTTTTATATGGTGCACCCAATTTTTTTTCTGATTGTAATATAAAAGTGAAGCAAATTCCATATATCGTTATCCATCACGTGTAGCTACCCCACCTAGCGATTGGGTTGTAAATTGCCACTTTTTTCTTTGTAATAAATCATGGGTCCAAATTTATGCCCAGACTTAAAGGTCACTTCATTGACAAAAGTGGCTGTGCAGGTCAAAAAAGACTTTTTTTGATCGAATAACTAAATTGTAGACTGAATGAATTATTGAATCAATCCCCAAGCAGGTCTTTCGGAGTCCATAGAAAGTACCATATTAGTCAGCCAGTATTTATTTGCCAGGGTGTTACCATTTGCCATAATTGAAAGACTGAATGGATGGATGAATTAGTTGATAATTTTATGATTGTTCTCTGTGTTTTAGAGCGATGTCTGTGCTGAACGCTGTCCTGACGGGAACAGTAGCTGCTGTTGCTCTCCTTTTGGAGGAACTGCCCAAACTGTACAACGGCACGCTTTGGTAAGTTATGTTAACCGAAGGAAAACAAATTGTTTTTCTGATCATTTTTTCCCTATTCTTATTCTCCAAAGAAATAAGATCAATGACCAGAACCAGACGTCTATCACCATGGTATCTAGTGTTAGGTTACATCATGTTGCAATTTATAGAAAGAGGGATTTAGACTGGGATTTGGACTTACAGATTTGCAAATGTTACCTTTCTAGTTCCAATTACTTTACTCACGGGTCCATTTCAGCCATTAAAGGCATGGCAATTGTAGGTAGACATTAGACCATTACTAATCTTGAGGTTGTATGCACTTCAAATGCTTGCTTTTATATCTATCATGCATTTCTATGTTTTGAGGGGGGTTCTATGTCTATGGTAAAAGTCTAATTCCCTATTTTACTCTACCATATCGTTGCAGGGAGGATTCTAGTGTTATCCACTACACAGCCTCAACTAACGTGGGGTACCTGCTTGTCGGTAAGTTCAATTTTCACCGTTCATGCATTAAAAAATGTATATGTTGAACATGGACGCAGCATCTCTGCAGTTCAATAGAAAACAGTTAAGCGGCCAACCATCATCCGTGTCCTTCCATTTGTCAGCGTACTTAGTCTGGAGAAACAAACACAAACTCACATCTCAGCCACCCAAACTGATACTTCTGTATCCGGCAGTAACGTTAACAATTTTGACTGTTTTTTTTCGTTTACTCGACAATTCATTATTCTAAAACTCAACGTTCCCTTGTACTTCACAATTGTGTCCTATTATTTTATTTCTTTCGTCACTGGGTGGGGAATTGGCCATGCGCTTCCAACATCTTTGTTCTTATAATAAGTACGTCACGTCATGTAATTGATTAAATTTAAATTGATTTTTTTTCTATTACTAGTAATCTATATCTTTTGTTATGTGTAAAAAGTAGCATTAAACTAAGTCCTTGCTACTTGAGTGCACTATCACTTTTGTGTTGTATAGCGTTCCTCGATCAATTTGTGAATAATAAAAATGTTTGAAATGTGCCTCCCAGACACAGGCCTGCTGCTAAGGAACCCCGGTATGACCGACCGAGGTATCCTCATCCACCACGTCATCATCGTCGTGTGTATCCTGGCAAAAATCGTGAGTTAGTCGTACGATAGTCTTACGATGACAAACTGAGCATATTCTTGTTATAATTGTGCATAATTATGTCTTATACGATACAGCTGTCTTAGATTCTTGTCGGCCTTTTGCTCTGTTACAGCTTGCATAAATTCTACGACTTACACATCAAAATCGCTCCACGGTTTAAAAAAAAATGGTGCCCTTGCCCTTGCCTACTACCCTATACGTTAAATCCTTAGTTTCAGTCAGAATTTTGCCTGTTGCATGGGATATCTTTTCCGACATTACATTTAGAAACTACAGAATGGATGTTAACGCCATACGATAAATAGATAGGTAGGAAAATGTTTGATATAGATGCTGGGACAACAAAACAGCAACTTGCATCAAGTTTTTACTTATTTAAAGGAAAAACATCATATGTTGTCACGTTTAACCTTTTTTTATACATTTGCAATGATAATATACGCGTTAGCTTACGCTCTATAATTTTCCAAGAGTATTGCAAACTTGTAGTAAAGACTAGTGTAATAATGACACTTTACATTTTGTTTCCTTGCAGCTTTTGGATTTCGGTCCACCGACGTTCTTCAACGCAATGCGCATGATCCAGGAAGTGTCTAACCCATTTCTACACTTCAGGTTGGTATAAAGTTTTCCATTTATAATAACTTCGGGGCCTAAACTTTCGATGACTTTTCGATGGCTTTTTCCTTGTAAATTTTTTTAATAAGGCCATACTTTGGTATGTCAGTCAACACTATGCTATGCTATGGACTGGCACCTTGTTTTTACTTTCCCGATACCACAGTATGGAAAAAATTAAATTTGACGAAAATGCAACCAGCCCCCCATTGGTTGAACAGCTAATTGCCATTCTCTCATTGGTTGAACTGCTAATTATGATGGGCAGTCAGGATATCTTTTCTCTTAGAGTCGTTTTAGAGCTAGTTAGATTAGTATCAGTAGTCCTGTTTGTACTACAAGCATGTATATACCTTTCTATCTGCTTTATAATACCTGTACTTAGCCCGATAGGGCATGAATGTGCAATAAAGATTATCTGTATTTCTTGCATTCACGTCACCAACGGTCTTCTGTTTGCAGCGTCCTTTCTGTTGTCCCATGTTTTCCCGATCCCGTACTATCGACATTTTTGACGGAAATACAGCCACTCCCTCATTGGTTGAAGCAATAATTGTCATTCTCTCATAGGTTGAACTGCTAATTATGAGAGAATCGTTTTCTTTTTTTTTTCTTGCAGGTGGCTCCTTACGGCGATCAGGGTGTCTAGAAGTCTAGACTTTACGTCACCAACGGTCTGCTTTTTGCAGCGTCCTTTCTGTTCTCCCGTGTTTTTCCAAATCCGTACTATGGGCACACTTGACGGAGATGCAGCCGCTCTCCTATTGGTCAAACCGCTAATTGCCATTCCTCTCATTGGTTGAACTGCTGATTATGATGGACAGTCTGGGTCATTTTCTTTTCTTCTTGCAGGTGGCTCCTTTTGGCGATCGGGGTGTTTAGAAAGTCTACTTTACATCACCAACGGTCTGCTATTTGCAGCGTCCTTTCTGTTCTCCCGTGTTTTCCCAAATCCGTACTATGTGCATATTTGACGGAAATGCAGCCACTCCCTCATTGGCTGAAGCACTAATTGCCATTCTGTCATTGGTTGAACTGCTAATTATGAGAGAATCGTTTTCGTTTTCTCTTGCAGGTGGCTCCTCACAGCGGTAGGGGTGTCTAGAAATTCTAGACATTACATCACCAACGGTCTGTTATTTGTAGCGTTCTCCTGTGCTTTCCCAAATCCGTACCATGGGCATACTTGACGGAAATGCAGCCGCTCTCCCATTGGTCGAACCGCTAATTGCCATTTCTCTCATTGGTTGAACTGCTGATTATGATGGACAGTCACGATCGTTTTCTTGTCTTGCAGGTGGCTCCTCACAGCAATGGGGGTGTCTAGAAATTCTAGACTTTACGTCACCAACGGTCTGCTATTTGCAGCGACGTTTCTGTTGTCCCGTATTTTCCCGATCCCTTTCTACTGGACTCAGTCAGTCCACCTCATCGCCTCCCCACAGACATACGCACGGTTCGGCGCGGTTGGACTCGGCTTCTGGTTCGTTGCGGACCTTCTATTTGACGGGATAAACTGTTATTGGGCAGTGAAAATCTGCAAAGGGACGTACAAATTCATGAAGACGAGAAAGTTAGAATAATTTGCTGCAACTTGTAACATTCACCAAGGTGGCCAAAGAAAAGGACCAATAGGAGCTCAGGGTTTTTGACTACTTTAGAAATCAGTCCAATGGGAGCTCAGGATTTACATTTACTATGAAAACCGGTCATTACGTGTCTTTATTTCACAACATGTTCAGAAACATCAGATCTATGCACATGTGGTAAACAATTAAGTTTTGTACATAAATGATAAGTGATGAGTAAACCTATACCTTTCACGGTGACCCTTTCATTGCATAATCTGCACTTGAAATGTATAAATATATGAAATAATTTTGTCTAGTCTTGTGCAAAGTTTCGGCGGGCTTACTACTGGTGTGCTTGTTTGTGTACTGTCCTTGGCAAGTCTTTCATTTAGGCTATTATTGACTCTACAAGCAGATGTTGTGGGGAATGCTCGTTAGCGTTTTATATATGGCTGTTTTTGTTTGTTTTTTGACGTTACCCCCACCGGCGACCTCCTCTGGCTAATGGATACCGTCTTGCCACCGAAAGGGGTATGGAGATAGCTATTAATTAATCTCCCACGATAACTCCACGACTACGAAAACTTCTACCTACCGGAGGGTTAGTTGAGCCGAGCGGCTTAGGCATGCATGCAGCCCCCGGTCTACCCTGTGCCACGTTAACACCACGTGAAAAGCATACACTACGTTATAATCAGTGCGAGCCATTGGTTCTGTGTTTTGCGGCAGCCAGTTGAAACCAGTTTCTGCCGGTTGCAGTCAGTAAATAATTCGTTGCCAAGCAACTGAAAAAGACTCGTATAATTTTTTTTGACCTTTATTTAAAGGGACACAAGAATGCATAGAAAGTGCCCAAATCGAACGCGCGAACATGCGACGTTGGCCTTAGGCTAATTCTTAAGAACTTCGCGTTTGCGTCATTTTGAAGGTATGGCGGCGGCCAATTTGTGAACGCTAGGCGCTAGCCCCAAATTCAAACGGCCGGCAGCGCTCTAAACTACGACGAGCTAACGAACTAAGTATAGAAATCACTTTTCAGACATACCATGCATGACATAATGACATATTTTATCGAGCCTCTTTTGTCCCTTTAAAGATAGTGTGTTGTCCATCACAATACTGTTCTTTCACAACCAGACGGTGCACGTGGTTTAAAGTGCTCATGACACCAAAAAATGACCTTAGCTGATTGTAATTAACATAACTAGTATTACCTGGCTAACGGACATATTTACAATAAATATGCATGGTTCTCCTGTTACATTCGAAATTCTAATGCCCTGCCTTGGAAAACTCAGCACAAGAAGGCCGTACAAGCTCAATTTTGCAGTCATTATGATTGGAACAAACATTAAGTGACTATATTGTATATATTGTATGTACACTTCCGATATTTGTATGTATTTTACGGACTCTTTTTTTGGTGCCATTTGGTCTTTAATGTCTTGTCTCACCGCGGATGTGCGTCAGAAACACGTTGCACCTCTAAGCTCTAAACTCTAAACACGTGAACAAGGTCACAGAACTGAGCTGGGCTACTGTGTCTTTTACACCGTGTTATCTGACAAATCCGTACAACAAAAGACGGTTACGTATGCCCGCATGTATACGTGGATAATTATAAGGCCTACAGCACAGAAGTTGTACTCTAACATTCCAGTAGCCTGTTATCCAGTCTGATCGTGGTCTGGGCCCAAAGAGCTCTGTCCCGCCCGCCTCACATAGGTTTCCCGGTGTGTATTTCGCGAGAGATTGATTAGCCCTCCACAAACATCGTGTTGGGGCAAACCAAATCCCCAAGCATACTGTCTCTCATTAGCGTAACTCTCCTACCGGGACGGTCTGTTGCACTGGGCGGGGGAAGCTATTAGAGCCCCCGAAGGCACAACCTGCCTGAACACCCCAACACCCCCAATCACGTAAGACTGGATACCAGGCTAACATTCTAGTCTCCACCAGACTCCTTGGTAGGCTACATACTAAAAAGGCGAAATCGGCCTATAAAGAGAGTGGTATGTAATTAGCCAGGGGAGTTAGCTGGCATAGTAGAACAAATTGGCCAGTTATTAGGAGACTGTTGGAGGCTAAAAACGTTCCATGTCAAAAATAGAACTATTATGCAGCAAGTTTAAACTAATTTCCAACACAAGAAACTGGACTCAAATTTTCGACTGTACAACTCCAGTCTTTGTCAAGGAATGATCAACCTACTGTTTCCGTGACGTCACTCAGATAACACACGTAACTCCATGTACAGTCGAAAATTTGGGTGAGTCCAATTTCTTGTGTTGGAAATTACAGTTTATACTTGCTGCATAATGACTTCTACCAACACAGATGAACTTTCAAGATAAAAAAAACTAGATTATCTTATTTATTTGTGTCTTTAAATCGAGTATTTGGAGACAAAACAGTTTACTGTTCTGTAGCGACACTGAATATCAGAGAACGTTCTAAATGGGTTAGCCATTAGACTAACACCACAAACATTATGCTATTGATGGTCCGTGTCAAAATAAAACTAGATTAGTTGGAATCTAAAACAAAAATGGGCGAGTATTTTTTACTGTTTTCGTGACACGCAGGACCCACTATACATTCTCTTCTTGGTCTAGTTCTTTTTCAGTCAAACCTTTGACGTTTCAGTACTAACTTGCAATTAAACCTTAGACTTTAAAAAAAATGGTAGACTTGTAAAAAAAAAACTATATACTTAGATTACGTTCTACGTCGACGTAGTTGATCTTATATCATACAAGATCGGAACTTACTCATAATAGAATACAATTTATCAATGGCAATATTAACAACTGATCAAAATTTAAAATCAAATCTAGAGACTCATCGTGACGCAGAAAATATATTCAACTTTAAAACTTTTTAAATACTTTCGTGGTCATGCTTAAGTAGGCATAGGGTTATACAATTTTCATACAACACGTCATTTATATGTGATATCCATTTGCAGACACAGCACGACAACAGATATTTAAGCAAAATTTACGATGTCCGTATTGAGACTTTAAAGGCAGGGAAATATTTTAGCATGGTTTACAGATACTGAAATATTCAGTTCCGACAAACATGTTTAACTTATATGTCCCAGAAAGCTATAGGAAATGTTTCGTATTTCAAAACTTAAGTCAAATTTGAAACATGAGTAAATCAATCAGTGTACGGAAGGACCACGTAACGACGATCTTTACGTACTCGTATAAGACGTGTATAGATGCGTAAAGATGGAATATACGTTGACTATATACGTATGAATATACGTTGGCATAGTTTAAGCATCCGTGAATACCGTTTTTCGTGCCGTGAGACCTTAAACTACGTTTTACACTAATTTTAAGAATTAAATTTTCAGCCAATCAGCCAGTCCGCGCTACTAGCCTTTCAAGTCTTTGTCACCACCTCCGAGAGGACACTTCACAAAGCAGGGGGAATTAGACTGATGTCAGTATTACATTATCCACACATAAAGCACAGTTGTACGTGGCGTGTTAGTTGTTGGTAAGTCCTACCGCTGGTCGGTAGGTTTGCAGTTCGGGAGAAATCAACACAGTTCTTCGTGAAGACATCTCTTTTATTTGAGAAGGTGAGTGAAATCTTTTCTAAGTTGTTTGCCAGTTATGAATAGAGCCATTTGATCGGAAATCATATTGATGTTCAAAAATAACGTAGTCGTGCCTAGAGCGTAGACTGCTGTTACAGTAATTTGTGGGAAAAGTTATGCGTTGCTCTATTTGCTTAGGCCACACTAATTTTATTTGTTGGTTCTCGGATTTTTTTCTGAAAAAGTATGAATCGACAGGGCGAAAATAAGAAATAAAAACAGGTTAGGCATCCAGTTATAGCCACAAATACTATGATTGGAGCCATGAAGTCAACACAAAAGGCTGGGTTAACATTTGTCAACAAATTTTGAACTTTTAATCAAACCACTGCATTGACAGATGAAAAACCTGAAACAACTAGGAAGAAAAGGACTTTCCTCAACTGTTGGGAGCAAAATATGAGCATTTTTGAGTTGATTTTAATCAGGAAAAAAAATGAAGAGGCGAATCAAATTAATTAAGATGGTGCGGCCTTAGGTACAATTACACAAGAAATTTATTCTGGTAAAAAAAGGCCCCTTTTTTACTAGAATAAATTTGATTCTAAGCGACCGGATCGGTGACTGGCTTCGATCAGGTCAACTTTTGTCGGTGGAGCGCTCACGATTCGGCTCAATCCGGCTAGGCCACGACCCACCTCGCGAGGTGGATCGTTGCTAAGGTGTATCAAGCCAAACCAAGCCGGATCGGGAGTGTTCTCATTGGGGGTAAAGTTGACCTGATCGAAGCCTGTTGCCAATCGATTCAGCTCTATCTGGACAAATTCATCCTAATTGGGATATATCCTATTGACCGTTAAAGGACCAAGATCGCTTTTGTGTGAGCCTTTTTTTAATTGGAATGCGATGCAGCATTTAAAAGTATGATTTAAAAGACGCAGAGATCATAAAACAGACTGTTCTTCATCTATTGTGTTAGTTGAGCGACCCGTCAAATGTTTTTTTTTTTTTCGATTCCAGTCTCTGGTAAAAAGGGGGAACGTGTAAGAGATCTGCACTTATGTAAAAAGACACACTGTAATCAGTGGACTACAGTAGCCTTTGTAGACCTGTGTAGGCAAATGGCTAGGAAAAAGCTGATGGCCACCCTACCTCTATATGGCAAAATGTGAAGGGGCAATCATTACTTTTTAGCACCTTTCAGAAAACAAACTTGGACGATAGGGTTCATTTTAAAGAGATAGGGAAGTGTTCTCGATCGGGTTTTTGCACAAAAGAGCAATTTTTTCACCAGTCGTGACAGAGAAGACAGACGCTGTGTATAGTGCGCACAGGCTCATCGTACAAAGGAAATCCCTCTACTTGCTAGCTCTTTTCAACAAGCAAAATATTAATGAACAGATGACAACAGCTTAACATCCCGTCTTATAAGGACTTCGGCCGTTTCCAGTAGCGTGCATGTCGGGTGAGCGACAACAGCCGGGATTCGAACTCCCAACCTCTTAGTCCAGAGGCAGTTGTATGTTGCAGCATATATCCATTCTCTTCTCTCATAGTCTCGATGAAAAGTGGCCAGCAGGCCGATTTCAATATTTCATCAAAGGGGGGTCCAGACAATGCTCTACGCTAAATTTTGAGAGCTGGCAACGTATTACGCTGAATTCAGGAATCCTCTCGATTACGCTTTACGTTAAATTCCAAGTGGCTACAACGCATTACACACGTTCTTCGCAAAATGCGCTAATTATGCTCTACGTTGAATTAGAGCGGTCCGTCTACGCAAAACATAGAATTTCAACGACCAATTACGCTCTATGGAAAAGGGCATGCGGGCCACCATTAAAAAGCAAAGGCTCAAACAAACAACTCTAGAATCCTGTGCCAACCCGTTTTGTCCTATTATTACTGGCGCCCAGAGGTTTTACATGTGCCACGTCTGTAAGGAAGCCTGGATTTTGGTCCGGCATTTTTTTAGTCTTTTTTGTACTCGCCACTTTGGGACGTGGCAAGGTCTGATCCTAATACCCCATTTTAACCCTCTTCCTCTGTACTGTATTATTCACATTTTTGCCAAAGGACATGAGGATCATTGTTGACGTAACAGAGGATTCTTGATTGGCATGTTTTTTCACCAACCATTTTTTAACAGAAAATCCGACTAAGAACCATTGCCGAGAAGAAAATGAATAATTTCACACTGCAGTGATTCTGACGTATGTATTGCTTTAGTCGTGGTGTTAAAAGGAGATAGATCTTTGTTTGAATCTCAAATTCGTTAATTTTATGTCAAGAGAGGCAAAAACAAGTAGTAGGACATTTTGAATAGAAATGCGTTTCTTGTTTATAGTTCTAACATAAAAATTACCTTTAAATTCAGAATCTGTCTTACTACAAGTCATTGCAATTGGCATTTATAATTTTTATCATTTGTTCGCTGCAAAAATGTTGTCGTGTCCATCGCATCTACGTCACCCTGTTATGTCGTCAGTGATTTGGGGGTGTTTTTCTTTAATTGGTTTACATAAAGGGTGTTTTGTAGCCAATCAGATAGCAGAACGTCATTTGATGCTCCCTTATTTGCATAACCTAATTATCATCTCCGCTGTTACCAGCTACTTGACAGAGAGCGCGTAGTACTGAAGAAGTAGGGGAGAAAGTTACACTGTGGCTCACGAAGACATACGTAACTTACACCGTTGTTTGTAAAGTGACAAGGGACTACGAAAAGTAAGTCTAATGTTTTTT
Source organism: Branchiostoma belcheri (assembly GCF_001625305.1). NCBI lineage: Eukaryota > Metazoa > Chordata > Leptocardii > Amphioxiformes > Branchiostomatidae > Branchiostoma > Branchiostoma belcheri. The sequence continues at coordinate 1,007,070 of NW_017802403.1, read as the reverse complement.
TTTAGCTACTGGTAACGAAAGGGGCATTTTCGAAGATATGATGCATGTTTTAAAATGGATCTTTCTCCAGAAGTGTTTGAAGGATTTGAATTTGATTTTTTTATACATGTGCGTATGGATGCAACGCGAGTTTGTATGCTATTCTGCCACGTACCCTCGTTCAAAAATTACCCACAATCAAAATTATGCTTTCAAGGTATGTTTAGGAATGTCTTGAACGCCTGTATATTTTTACGAGTTCAATACCTCGCAAACTACAGATTAGGTGGGGTCGTGTGGCGTAGAGGCAGAGTGCTTGACTCGGAACCTAGAGGTCCCGGGTTCGAGACCTGCCATGCCACCGATCTTGCGCCATTGGGAAAGGCACTTTACACGACTTTCCTCACATTGCTTAGGTGAAAATGAGTATTGTATTGCCCCTGTGTTGGTGGCGGCATTAATATAAGTTGAAAAAACTTGATTGTGCCGTCACCACGTTTTGTGATTAGATGTTGGAATATTAAAAAAAACATATTTTTTTCTTATTCAAGTGACGATACAATACAGACATATTTTGGGAGGGTAGATAGCATTAGGTCAATATTTTCCTGGGATCGTGATAGCATAGAAGAATTGGATGTTGGTAAATTCAAAGAACTTTTAAATGTGGTGATTTGATCGTGAGAGTTGTCTCTTCGTAGTAGTTAAAAATTCATTATACATAACTCTTGAAATCTGCCGGAAAAAAGCTTGAACAATTTTATTCTAGCTCCACGTTTCAAGAACTCAGTACATACGTAAAGTGTCAATTGATAAATTCTGCAAAAAGCCAGCATGTGCCGTATGTCGTATTGCCGCAAATTCAGCTTTGTATTCCTGTGGCGTAGTAGCATCTTTCTCTTTGGTAGGAATTTTTTTATTCGCCCGCGCGCACTAGTTTGGGGTATTCAGAGGATGTCATCCATGTGCCTAAACAGTAGATGTCTGATAGAAACATTATGCGCATTTATACAGGGTTAATCGGGCATGCAAAATCGAGCTAACTGGTTGTATAACATTGTTCGGGAACCCTCTTCTTACGATTTTATGTCAAAAATTAATTATCAGCTATTCGAAGGTGACTTCGTAAGAAAATATCGTATGTTAGCATAATCATCTGACCACACCAATGATCTAGGTGGCCATCTCTCCCGAACAAGACAGGTGAATTCTGTTCCACACATCGAGTCCCTCAACAAGTCCGTGCACCATGTACATGTAGGCCTGCTTTGATTTGCTTTAAATCAAATTTGATTTATTGAAATTACGACAGTACAAAACTGTACAATATTAGGACAAAGGCAGCTGTTTATGGTGCTGTGTCTCACAATTAGAAACAAATACAGGACAGGGCAATACTAATTTTTTTTTTTGACTTAAGCTGGGAAAGTCGTGTAAAGTGCGTTTTCGAAGGGCACAAGATTGGTGGCATGTCAGGACTCGAACCCGGGACCTCTTGGTTCCGAGACAAGCACTCTGCCGTCGCGCCACAAGGCCCCACTGCTTTGCTAAACGATAAGACCTTCACCTTTAAGTACAAAAGGCATAAATTGTCGACGATGAGCCACGCTGCGTTATTCTATCAAGTCTCCCGAAACACGTGGATATAAAGGGTTCCTCTCACGCAAGTTTCAACCGGCAGGACGTCATGTAATCCCCGTACAGTACGCCGGGATTAACCGGTGTTAGAGCACCTTAAGCCCGCGCCACGTTTGCAAGCTTGTCCCTTTATCCGACTGTTGACGCGTGACAAGACCTACCCATCCTGTTATTATCTGACTTAGTACACGATTACACAAAGGCTTTCGAAACTGTGATTTTACCATTCTTTAAGTAATGACTTCTAATTATCTCGTTGCCTGCCCTTAGTATTGTCCACATCACTGGTAGCATTTGTCAAGATGTCTTCTGTTCATTAATGAGTGTTATTTGAGCATGAAACATTGGTACTGCAGCAGAACGTTCGGTTTTTGTATCTTTTGTTCTGAACATGCTGTGGTCTTGACTTTTTTTAATTATTATTCATTGAAACATAACATTACAAAAACATGGACCCGGTGGGCCTGCACTGCAAGTTTTAAACGTATTTTAACGGCGCCACTCAACATAGAAACACCGCGAGTTGACGTAGCAGATCTATTTTTTTAGTTTTCCTACTTTTTGTGTCTAGATAATATAGACGTCTTGGAAGTATTTGAGAGATAACCGCCCCAGAAGGAGATGGGTCTTCTGGTCTTCTGGCTGCTGCTGTCCGCATGTCTGACGTCAGGACACGGGTATGACATCCTGGACGACATCTTCGGAGTGGATCGACGTAGGTTTTCTTTTATTTACTTAAAGTAATAGTTCACCACAAAACAAGGCTCATGAGAGCCACTTGAATATTTTGGGTTACTGTACAGCCAGTGAGGACAGATGTTTGTTGACATTAGACTTAAAATGTTTAAGCTTAAAGCACGGCTTTGGGGTAAGTTCTCTCGAAACAATCATCCACAATTAAGGTTGTACCCATGTGAGAAACAATCACGTGATAGCTTGGTCCATATAGTGGTGTTTTTCTATAGGAAAAAAATATTTTCAGCGTGGAACTTCCTCCTAAGTGGTGGTGTATGGAGGAAGAAAGGGTGATTTGCTTCAGTGTAAGTGGCAAGACGTGTCCTTGCTGAGAATGTTCGAGGCGGAGGCACTAGCAAGTGAAGTTCCGCGGAGCATTTACCGTGAAAGTAGCTTTAAAATAACGCCAGGCTTGCAACATTACGCCTACATGTATGTGAGACTGGCGGTAGATACAGACATACATCTACACAACACCTCGTCAAAGCCACGGCTAGGGCACCCACCAAGCTAGGATGCGCTAGTTTCCCTTGTTGTTTTTTTAATGTTTTGTAGTATAATCATGTGTAGTTATATGGCAAGAAGCAACGTTGTGGATGACTTTATAGAACAATTACCTGTGACAATTTTCTTTATAGATTTTTTTAACAATACAATTTCCTATCCTATGTTTTTTTTTAGCTGCGAACAGAGTAAAACGACAGGAACAGGACAGTAACCAATGCCTCAGCAACCCTTGTCAGAACGACGGCATCTGTCTAGACGCGGACGGCGAGTACTCGTGTCTCTGCCAGGCTGGCTGGAAAGGAGTCAATTGCGATCAAGGTACGGTTTGCTAGTACTCCAAACTGTCCATCATAATTAGCTGTCCAACCAATGAGAACATGACAATTAGCGGTTCGACCAATCAGAGAGTGCCGTCAGTACTTTGTATTTGCATGTTTTAATTTGTACAGGTTTCTTAATTTGCATGCGTACTGGGACAGGTAGGTCTATGTCATCATGCATGAATGGGGACTGGATCATAAAATGTTTAATTCCTTTAAAATGAATGTAATTATAATCTAATAACAATGACAATAATTATGTATGGTAGCTCACGAATAAACAGTCATGTGGTCTTTAAGTAAAGACAAATGCTCTCATACTACAAAGAGCTTTTTTTAATTCTTATCTTAAAACCGTTGTCCTTCTAAAATTTTGTATACAATATTTTCAGGTCCGATAATAGACCCTTAACGTTTTGCCCTGCGGTTGTGTAGTTACTTCTGCATTCGTTGCATTTCGCTGCGGTGTGATACGTTGCACGAGAAATTATACCCCCAATTCGTACATATACAGGGTGCAGTATAGATGGTACTGTATGTGCAACCCATATATATATACATATATGGGCTCCACGTACAGCACAAAGGTTAAGTCTGTACATTGTCTTCTTCCGGTAGTCCTGACTAGACCAGACAACAAGGGGAAAGAGTTCATGTTTGGATTTCTTCAAAATTTTGACGACACGCCGAAGTTGGAGGTTTTCGTCACCACCTCCAGTGCGACCCCGGTGGAAGTCACCATCTCCGCCCCGGGAGTCAACTTCTTCCACCAGCTGTCAGTCGTCAATGGGGCCATTGTGGTAGGCTATCTTATAAGTTCTGTGTTGGTAGAAGTCATTATGTTTGCCGAAGGAAAACATATTGTTTTTCCTCAATTTCTTCTTCTTCTTCTTCCCCAAACAGTGACCTATGACCTGACCAATGACATGATTTGTTGACGCCTGTCGCCATGGTGACTGGTGTTGGGTTACATAATGTTGCAATTCCATGGTCTGCTCTGCTCCTGTCACCATATACTAGTAGTACATGTATATGAATGTGTTTGAGTGAGAATTAACAGAGCAGACCATATGCGAAGGTTAACATTATGCACTTACTTTGCAAATGTTACCTTTCTAGTTATAAAACAACTTTTCACTGCAATATCCAATACAAGAAATTGGACTCACCCAGATTTTCGACTGTTCAACTCCAGTCTTTGTCAAGGAATAAGCAATCTTCCGCTTCCGTGACGTCATACAGATAATATAATTGACTCCATAGACAGAGACGACGGGGGGGGGCGCCACAGACCTCTTGTAACCTATGATCCACCGTTTACTATTAATTAATACAGCCTTTTAGTTTGGGGTCGGTAAATGTTTAGTAATAATACCCGATTTAGACCATAAGTATTGATAAATTTGTCAAACCTTTCTTTTCCAAGTGATTCTCATAATTTGTAACATGAATAGAATAGAAGATGAACAACATTTTTTTAGACTGTACTTTATATTCTAATGAAATATTTGTCCTTTTTAATCATATCAAAGAGAAGTTCCCATACTTTGAACACCTAAATGCTAACGATGAATTTATATTTTTGATGCGTCTGTATCACAAACATGATGTGTTCTCACTTTTTTCCATTGTACAAAAAAGCGAGAAGAAGTTGACCACCCTGTATTAGCTCAGTAACTAGAACACTTTGTATTAGCCTAGTATAGTGCCCTTGTATGTTCCTTATGTATGTATGTCTAAGTCAAGTAGTATATCTGTTGTCTCCACTTTTCTACATACGTTTGTTATGCATGTGTGTCTGTTAAGTCTTGACCTGTACCTAGCCCGTCCTGGCATGAATGTACAATAAAGTTATTTTGATTTCAATATTCCTCCTGTATTCCAGATCGTGGACGTCCCAGCAGAGCTGCAGCTATTTGCAAGCGAGAAGGCGCGAAAGGGTATATACATCAGCGCAGAATCCGAAGTCATCGTCTACGGCGTCAACAAGTACAGGGCCACGACTGACGGGTTCCTCGCTCTCCCAGTGGATGTTCTCGGCACCGACTACTACGTCGCTTCGTACACGCCAATTTCCTCCACGCTTTATTCCGAATTCGGCATTTTTGGAGTCTCCAATCAAACTAAAGTGACTGTGACGTTGTCGGACGATGCGTATTTCCTAGAGAGGCGTTACGACGCGGGGAGTACCATCGTGTTCACTCTGAACCGGTTTGAGGCGGTGCAGATACGGGGTAGGGGGCCGACTGCCGACCTGACGGGAACCCACGTGGTGTCTGACCAACCGGTGTCCCTGCTGTCCGGAAGCAGGTGCACCAACGTTCCGCAAGGGATCACCGCCTGCGACCACCTGGTGGAACACATTCCGCCCGTCCTCACCTGGGGGCTCAAGTTCGTCACCGTCCCGCTGGCTATGCGGCACGGCGGCGATGTCTTCCGCATCGTCGCTTCCGAGGACGGCACCGACGTAGACGTAGCCGGCGTGGGAAGCCGTACGATGAACGCCGGGCAGTGGTGGGAGCTTGACATCGCCTCAGACGAGCAGCACCTAGTAACAGCATCCGCTCCAGTTATGCTGTTACAGTACAGCAAAGGAAAGGACGCGGACGGAGTCAACAGCGATCCGTTCATGATGTACGTGCCGCCTAATGAGCAGTTTGCCGCCGACTACACTTTCGGAACCGTCGACTCGCCGTCTTCTCCCTACACCAGCTACGTCAACGTCATCATCGACGGGAACAAGACAGCTGGACTGACGCTGGACGGGAAGGATCTCGACGCCGGTACAGTCTGGAGTGAGATCCCGGGTACAGATCTGGTCTCCACGCAACTCAACATCAAAAACGGCACGCACAAGATCAAGCATTTCTCCGCCATCGTGCCCTTTTCCATCTTTTACTACGGGTTCGCGTCGTACGATTCAATAGGTTTTCCTGGCGGTTTCCGGCTGGCCAGTTTCCCCAAAGACTGTAAGAAGATGGAGCCGGTGCCTGGAGACGGAATTGACAATGACTGTGACAGACGTGTGGACGAAGAACTGCTCAACGGAATGTAAGTAACCCATATCTCACTTTTCCCCATTAATCTTAAGGGATATTTTGGCGACGTCTCAGGGAGAAAAAAAAGCCTAATTGTACAGTATTGTGTGCAATTCGCAAGAATTCTAGGAATGACACATCACGATACATCAGGTGTTTCTCGCAGGTGCAGTACGTTCTGCCGACGTGCTTGCTGGACCCACCTTCATGTTGACGTCACTTCAACACACTCTATTGATTGGTTGACATTTCAATTTGATTACCCAGTGACGACGACAATGACGGCCAGATCGACGAAGACATAGCCGACCTCAACCATGACGTCAACGAATGTGACCTGCGATTGGACAACTGTCACCCTGACGCTGACTGCATCAACACGCACGGGTCGTACAAGTGCCGATGTCGGCCTGGCTTCACCGGGGACGGAACGGACTGCTGGGGTGAGTACATCTACACGCAAATAACGGTCCAGAATTCAATGGAAAGCATTGAAAGTGATCTTGATCCAGATTTAGATTTAGATCATTAAAGAGCTGATCTTCCACTGGTCGTGACAGAGAATATGGGTCTTTGGGAGAAGCCATGAATATACAAATTAGAGACGCCATGAGCGTAAAATTTACAGTTTCACTGTGCTGGGAACATTCCACTATTTCTTTTCGACAAATGTACAGTGCGCCACAGTTTAACGCTCCATCTAATGTACTGCAACTCTTTGGAGTAGCATCCATGTCAGATGAGCAATAACAGCCAGGATTTGAACTCCCAACCTCTTGCTCCGGAGGTAACCAAAGGACTACACATTCCACATAGCAAAGTTAAACTTTGTAATAAAGCAAAGTTAAGTTTTGTAATACAAAGATAACATACATTCTTCGTTAGTTTAATAATCTTACTTTTACCAAATTTACCACCCTGTTAGTGAACTCCATAAATAGTTTCATCAGGTTGAAAGATACTTAGGGTATAGAATTTTCTTCTTACACAGCCAGTAAATGTTCTCACCTGCTTTGGCAATAAATAGCGGCGAGTTGCAGAACTCCAGTTAGAAGCTCTGAGGAAGGTGTCTGATAAACATCGAAACGTAAGCAGGTGAGAACCTTTACTGGTTGTGTAAGAAGAAAATTCTATACCCCTGTTATGTGTGAACTGTTTGACTTGATGTTGTTCTCTCCAGACCGTGCTATCTGCCAGGCGTTTGCCGACCCGCATTTCATATCGTTTGACGGGACGCTGCACCACTACCAGGGCCACTGCACCTACACCCTGGCTAAAACCTGTCCGACCAGCATCACTACGGACCTGCCCAGCTTCGACGTGGAGGTTTGTTTGTTTGTTTGTTTGTTACCTCCATCAAAAATGGAGGTATTGTTTTGGGCACGTCTGTCTGTGTGTGTGTCTGTGTGTGTGTCTGTGTGTTTGTGTTTCCGCACATTTGTAGTCAGCATAACTTCATAACGCCTTCATGGATTGTGATGTTTTTGGTATGCTGATAGGTCTTAGGAAGACGAAAGTCAAGGTCAAATATGGGTTTCCTGGTGGATGACCTTGGTACTGCATGGAGGCGCTTTCAGTGTGATTTGGAGCGTTCAGATGCAGCCACTTGAAACCGGCTTCGGGGTAAACCACATGTAAAGCGCCTTGGGTGACTTCACATAAACACGGCCTATTTATCTGTTACTACCTTATGGAATGTGTTGATTGTACCGGTAAACAGGTAAAACTGGAGCCGCGGAGCAACCCTCGTGTCACCTGGGTCAGAGAGGTGTGCGTCACGGTGTTCGATCGCACCATCGTGTTCAAGAAGAACAAAGTCGTTCTAGTAAGTGTCCACTTGTTAAAGAGATATTGTTTATTGTTTATTGAAAAACAAAACCCATGGCAGCCTCACGGCTGAATTGTGAGGTTTGTACACAAGTCGCGAGCACGTTACACGTGCTAGTATTTTATTACATTTTGAAAAATACGTTAAATTGAAATTACTACTTACAACATTTTAGGATAAAATACTTAAATTCGCAGTATAATGGACATTTTAAAAACATTTTTTATCATTCATAATCTTTGAAATACAAATAAACTATAATATTTTGTAGCTGCGACATTTAAGCGAGTTGAAAACAATTCTAAAAGAATGGCATAAGAAAAGACATTCATTCGGATACTATACTTGAATGGGGCACGAAATAACAGCTTATTACACATATTGTGTAAGATTTTCACAATTTTGAACATTGTTGTTTTACACATTTTCTTGCGCTATAAGCCTACCTGTGGGTAATAATGACATTTGGGAAGTAAAAGATCAACGTCGTTGCGCCGCAAAAACGTGTTGTAAAATTGCCAACTCCTCGGCGTTAGCGCAGATCGTGGCCATGTTGTTTGTTTCCATTCTTTTTAGGAGCCTCCTAGAATTATGGCAGTATGGGAGCCCCGGCATACAAATATAATAGTACGAGTACCAAGGCTACCTAAAATACAGCGGGCCTGGCGCAACTTAATTCTCGCACCGGAAAAACGAAATAGCGACGCTAATAGGTTAGAAGTTATTGAGAATGGGTTTAAGAATATTGTTTTTTTTTTACCTTTTTACAGTCGAGTTGTTGAACCTTTAATGGTGAATTTTTCAAAAAGTGTATCATGCCACAATTCAGACGTGTAAGGCTGCAAATATATGTGTGTTCCAAATACTAAACTAGCCTACATTCATCTTGTATATGTTTGTCCTAGCAATAATGAACATGGCTTAAACATGTTCATTTTTATTATATGTGTTATATGTATAGCCATGTGTGAACTTCGCATTAGTGACCATCCCTTACGTATAGAATCCGGCTGGCATAGCCGTACCCCTCTGAAAGATAGAACGTGCGAATTCTGTAATCATTTATATGTTGAAAACGAGATACACTTTCTACTTGACTGTACATTATATAAAGATGAACGCCAAGAATTACTCGATATTTTACATTTACACAAGATATGCAAGAAAATGACATGTTTAAACACTTGATGTCATGCAAGAACGAATGTATAGCAGACAAACTATGTAATTAAGTTTTCAAATGTTTCAAAAAGAGAGAAGAAAGGGCAACTAACAGTAGATGATAGGTAGTATATAGTATTGTTATAATGTATAAATTCCTAGCAATTAGCATCAGAATATAGTCTCCCAGTATGCAATACTCATGTTTTGCATACTGCATGTCCTCTTGTGCATTTAGCCCATCTGGGCATGAACATGCAATGAAGATTCATATCATTATATATTTAAACACAGGTTGAAGGTCTATTCGTCCTTCTGCCGGCCAACCCCCACCCGGAGGTCAGAGTTCGGCAGGTAGGTCGTTACGTCACCATGGAGGCAGACTTCGGACTCCGGGTCTCCTTTGACGGCGTGCACCGCGTGCAGGTCGTCCTGCCGAGCACGTACACGGGCGCCACATGCGGTATCTGCGGGAACTACAACAGAGACACGGCAGACGACTACCTCACACCGGACGGCATACTGGCGGGAAACGTTATCGACTTCGGGGACTCTTGGAGGGTTCCAAAAGAGGGAGAAATGTATGTACAGAGATTTCACCCTTTCCACTAGTGATATAGTCCATCCCCTAAAAAATTATTTCCTCGAAAACTTCCGTTTTAGCATGTCCTCCAAGAACACAAACTTGTATAATTATAATCATAGTATTTCGTTGTACTTTGGGAACTATGCTGTATGTATTCACTGTTTGTTTGTTTGTTTGTTTGTTTGTGAACACAATAACTCAAGAAGGATTTGATGAATTGTCTTGATACTTATTTGGTAGGTGGGTAGGTCTTAATAAAGCATAGAAATGATTAGATTTCGGTTCCCCTGGCGACTTATCATGGTACTGCAACAGAACTTCCGGTTTTGATATCTCGTGATCTAGACATGCTAGGGTCACGAAATTTCCATGGTAGACAGCTTTTGGGCTGGGGATGAAGTGACAGGAGTTTGACCGTCTTTTGGTGTAGATTATGATCAGCACATAATTCATGCAATTGAGGATCCTATTTGCACCATGTGGATTAATCAACAATTTCTTAGTCATAAAGTCTGTTATCATTTGGCGAAGATATGAGATCATGGAACTCTAGTTACTAAATACAATGTGTCGTTTGTATTCTCTCTAGCTGCCAAGAAAGACCGGATCCCCCTGACGACTGTGACGAGGAACTGCAGCTGATCGCGGCTGACATCTGCAGTGTCCTGACGGACCCGACAGGCGTTTTCTCACCCTGCCACCAAGTCATAGACCCAGCGGTAAGATGAAAGTCCGTACTCTCCAAGCAGAGGTTTGGGTTTTGGGGGTATTATAACGGGTTTTTAAGCTTTTTTAACGGAGTTTCATTTTTGCACTGGAATTTGTCTTTCACCCAACCCAACCTCTGCCGGGAGTCGAAATAATCAATGCGCTATAAATCTAATCTCTTCAACACATTACAGTCGTTCTGCAAGTAGGTACGAATCGGACGCATGTATAGGCACAATTAGCAGGCGTGTGTGGCCAAATGAATAGCTTTCTGACTGGCTGGATGTGTAATAATCCACCACAGTAAAATGGAAATCTCCAATGATAATTTAATGGTTCCCGGTGAGGAACACTGTCACGTTTCTTGAATAGGTTTGCCCCGCCCCGGGTTGAGTGTCGGTACGAGCTAAACGTTGTTAGAACAAACGTTGTGGGGTATTCGGCTCAGGACCAAGAGGTCCCGGGTTCGAATCCTACCCATGTCACCAATCTTATGCCCTTGGGAAAGGCGCTTTACACAACTTTTATCACTTGACTTGAATTGGAATGAGTACCTAGCTTCGGTTAGGGACGTCCCGCAGATAGGGCACATACAATTAAAGATACTATACTGTAGTTAAAACTTTAAAATAGATTCTAATCTACTACCACACATTATACCGTGTAGGATTTTGTAGCAATAAAGTTTATTGCTTTTCCACAGTTTATGAGGACAACTTGTGAATATGATGTCTGCTCCATTTTCGAAGACAACACCATAGCACTTTGCGCCAACCTGCAAGCGTACGCAGACACGTGCATAGAAGCAGGCGTCGACCTGGGTGCCTGGAGGAACGAAGACTTGTGCCGTAAGCACTTCATAATGATTACCTACTTAAACAGGGAGGTATTGTTTTGCTCTTTGTGTGTGTGTGTGTGTGTGTGTGTGTGTGTGTGTGTGTGTGTGTGTGTGTGTGTGTGTGTGTGTGTGTGTGTGAGTGAGTGTGCCTGTGTGTGTAACTGTGTGTATCGTTGTGTGTGTGTCTCTCTGTGTGTTGTCGCATACTTGTCGTCAGCGTAGTTAAAAAGGCCTTTTTGGATTATGATTACTTTTGGTATCTATGTAGGTCTTAGGAAGACAAAGGTCAAGGTCAAATGTCGGTGACTGACCTTGGTACTGCAGCGGATCTTTCGGTTATGGTATCTTTTGTCCTGGGCATGGTTTGGTGTTGATTTTTTAAAAATATTTCGATGCACAGGTGGATACTGGATGAGGTTAAAAAAACTATATTTTATACAAACCTGTTTAGTTACCACTGCAAGCTGGCCGTGATATAAGGATATGTATGGGGATATGCAGTATGCACCTTTTCCTTTTCACAGCGTTAACCTGTCCAGACAACAGCGAGTACAACTCCTGCGCGAGCCCCTGCCCGGCCACGTGTGCGGACGTGTCGGCGCCGTTCTACTGCAGTGAGAATGAGTGTGTGGAGAGTTGTGAGTGTAAGACTGGGTATGTCCTGGATGGAGAGACCTGCGTACTGAGGGAGCAGTGTGGGTGCTTCAACGACGGCACATATTATATGGTAGTATATCCCCATTTTTACTAACCAGGTATCCAGTCTATCGTGGTTGGGACATGGTAGTCGGGGCAGACTGTATCTTCGGGGCTCTAGTAGCTAATAGGTACAGGTCAAGACTTAACAGACACATATATACCAAACGTATGTAGAAAAGTGGAGGCAAAAGGTACACTACTTGACTTAGACATACATACATAAGGAACATACAAGGGTACTATACTAGGCTAATACGAAGTGTTATAGTTACTGAGCTAATACAAAGTGGTCAACAGTCTAAAATAAAGTGTTGTTTTCATCTTCTATTCATGTTACAGTATTGACAGAGTCTATTCTGGAGAAGAATGCGGTTGTGCCTTCCCGTTTCAATGTGTAATTTGTGGCAACTTATTCGGAGTTTAGTTGCCCTAAAGCCCATGTGTGCCGCAATGATGGATTGTGACGTCATGAGCCAATTGTCTTATAATATTCATTCTATATTCCCTTCCGTGACACACTGCGTTCTTGAATTTGACTTTGAAGTGTTCCATTTATTCATCCATCCATTTATCCATCCTTTAATCCACCCATCCATCCATTCATCCATCCGTTTAACCATTCATCCGTCCATTCATCAATCCATCCATCTGTTAATCCATCCCTTAATCCATCCATCCATCCGTTCAGATCGGAGACAGATGGACGGAGGACTGTAGCCGTGAGTGTGAGTGTAGCGGGAAGAACGACATCCAGTGTGTGGACATCAGCTGTCACGACGCGGCGTTCTGCGGGACTGTGGACGGGATCCAGGGATGTCACTGCTCCCCGGGATACGTCGGCAACGGGTCGTTCTGCGAATGTAAGTTTCCCGTCATTATATTCATGAATAATAGCTGCATTGTTTTTGTTATGTCTCTGTTCGTGCGTGTTTCCGTGCTTGTGTCTGTTTCCGCACGGTCCTTACAGTTCAGGTTGTAATGGTTCAATATATTTATCTTTTTTCTTTCTTTCTTTCTTTCTTTCTTTCTTTCTTTCTTTCTTTCTTTCTTTCTTTCTTTCTTTCTTTCTTTCGTTCTTTCTTTCGTTCTTTCTTTCTCTCTCTCTCTCTCTTTCTTTCTTCCGTCCCTTCTGTAATTCTTTTTTCATTTCCTTTCCATATTTTCTTTCTTAATTGTAATTGATTACAATTGAAGGTGGTATTAAGTATATTACAAAAACACAACAGCAAAACTAGATTTTAATCAAAGAAAGACGATTAATCACAGACGATTGTTTTTAACTTGAGCTTCCTCTTGCACAGCGTACTTTTAAGTTGACACCAGCCCATACATGGCACCCCTCCGAATTGTTACAATATGTTATAGACGTCTAAAATCTCCGATATGTGTTTTTTTTTACAGTTTACGACCCATGTAATAGCAACCCTTGCCTAAATGGTGGTATCTGTACGGAAGAGGACAACGGTGGGTACAGCTGTGAGTGCGTCGGGCAATGGAGCGGGGCAAACTGCGATGAAGGTAAGAACAATTAGTTTCGAATTCTGAAATGAATCTAAAAACCATCATTATAGGACATTCAATAGATATTTATATAACTTCTACAACTTATCTATGTCACAATAGATTTAATGATACCCAGAGCAAAAAAAAAACGACATGATGCAAAAAAGAAAGCTTTTGTATGCATTGCATATGGTTAAGGACCACAGGGACAGTAGCTAACAGATATGTCAACCTAATATATAATTGTGGATCCAAAAAAGGTCAAAGTCAAAAGGTAGCATTGCCGATTTCTAGCCTGACATATGCATGCTTACTTACTACTTACTTAAACCTCTTCTGAGCCAGCATGGCTCTTAAAGCAGAAAGTATCTCTTCCATCTGGCCAGGTCAGCTGCCATCTTTGGTGCCTCGTCAAGAGTGAAACCATGGCTTCGCACTTCTTTTTCCATAGTTCTTCGTCATGTTTCCTTCGGTCTTCCTCTCAGTCTCCTGCCCTGAGGCGTCCATCTTAGAGCTGTTCTGGTGATGCTTTCTGATGACAGCGTCAAATGTGACCTTTCAATATTTATGTTTATCGAAGGAAAACATTGTTATTGTCTGTTTCTCCTTCATCTTCTTCTCCAAACAAATAAGGTCAATGGCCTGGACCAGACGTCTGTCACCATGGCAGTTTTTAGCAGGAGAGATTTAGACTCCTGTCTCACCATATATATGAATGTTTTTAAATGTGAAGAATTAACAGAGCAGACCATATGAGATGGCAAACGGTATGCATTTGCTTTGCAAATGTTACCTTTCTAGTTTTATTAACATATGTAATATGTAAGGACAGAATCCTAACGCTTGGAATCTCTATGACCAGGGTCCATCTGCAGAGCTACTGGAGACCCCCACTACCACACGTTCGACGGCAGATCGTTTGAGTTCCAGGGTCCGTGCAGGTACACTCTCACCAAGGACATCAGTAACGGCGTCAACTTTAACATAGAGATCCAGAACCGACCGCTGTCTATCTCCCCAGCTGTGGCGGTCGTGCGAGAGATGTACGTGGAAGTGCACGGGTACAGCATCTCAATCATAGGCAGGAACATACAGGTGAGCTATAATAATCAAATCAAATCAACTTTATTGCTCAACAATTGTAGCTGGTACAATGTATGGCAAAAAATCTACAATGGTACATACACAAACTAATACTAAAATATGATTCTAACGAGCTAGTCCATAATGATACTAAAGCTAATCTATTGTGTTTTCTTAGGAAGATATAATAATGAAGAACTTTTTTGGCCCACTTTGCTAAGTACAGGTCACATGATTACAATATTATACAAACGTCTAACGTATATGGTCTTTTTAACTTCCTCTATCTTCTTAGGTATTGTATAAATGTATGAGGCTGTATAAGTAGTTAGCTTTGATTTATCAAATTCTAACAGAAGCATGTTTTTTTCTTTAGTTGTCAAGTTTCCGAAGTGGGGAAATTTTCTTGAAACATTGACCGAAAAGTACGTGTCGCTGTCATATAAAGGACAATCTACTGCAGTAATGCACTTCGTCCTCTACTGTACCTAGACTACAACATTGGCGTATTCTTTGCTTTTGAGGAGTACTAGTGTGATTATGTTTTCCTGATCCGATTAGCAATCTGTGACAAGTGAGTCTCAACAGTTAAAGTCCTCCCCGCAATCATTAGCATGGTCGAATATGACAGCACACATCTCCGTTTCGTAGCCCGTGGGTCACACAGCAGGGGGCTAGTCCGCAGGTAGTGGTATGCTTGAACACTATTTCAAAGATTGCTAAGCACAAGAAGCAGTATATACGGTTTTAAGTCGTTGATATGACTCGGTCAGGAATCAAACTCACGACCTATACTCAATGCAAGGTGAGTACTTTAGTTGCTTAGCCATTGAACCAGTGCACTCACTTTCTCTCTCCAATAACCCACCTCTCGTGAGATTATTATTCACCACTGGTGACGTTCTTGCAACATAAGCAACATGAAATGGAGACATCTGATTGGTTGGTTGGCTGTATGATAATTAAATTTACAATGAAAATGGGTTCTTTGATTGTTTGCAGGTTGACGGCATAAACCACACCCCACCTGCCATTCTTGGAGACGGAGAGGTCAAGATCTTCATATCCGGTCGTTTTATCGTGGTGGAAGCAGATTTCGGTCTAGAGGCGTCCTTTGATGGACAACATTACGCAATGGTAAAGTCTTTCTTTGTAAAAGCTACTACTTGAGCTATCGGTCTTTTTGTTTACGATGTCAGTCACTTAAGGCCCAGTAACACATTGACGACCATCCCCTGGCCGAATTTGGTCTAAAATATCAGTCGACCAGATTCGGCCATCATTATTCTAACCGACTCGAAACCAATTTTAGTCAAATGTGAGTCAAATTTGACTTGAGACACTCCCCCAAAAGTGCCGGTTTACTCCTAAATTGTTGGCTGGTGTTTTGCTTATTTGTAGCCAAATACCAGCCAAGCATGGTAGAGCCTGCAACCAAACAATCTTTTACTGGACATTACGGAACAATAATTGGACTGAACAATTTGTACTTTTTTGTAACTATCATTATTTATCAATGAATTTTGTAAGTATGTTTCTAAATGTTTCAAAAAGACAGAAGGAGCCAACAGAACTTAGATCGATACCACTATATATATGTACATATATATACATTTCTTTCTCGTACATTGTACTTTGTACATCCATGCATTTATCCCCCCGGGGAATAAACATGGAATAAAGTTTCCTTTTTTCATTATTATTATTTATTAATGTTACTGGCTAGTTACTGTTTTTTCTTTCCTATTATTGCCATTATCATTTATCTATTGTATCTCACTTTACTATTTGTATGTGACTGTTGTGTTTTGTTGTGTAAAACAGGGCCCCATTGAAAAGTGTGTAATCACGTAATGGGCCACCCTGTATAAAAATGACGGAAAATAAAATAAAAACATGTATTACTGTTGTATGCAGGTGTTTGTTCCCGGGTCGTATGCCGGACTTACCCGAGGTCTCTGCGGCATCCTGAATGGCAACCCGATGGACGACTCCCTAACATCCGGAAACACGCTGGCCAGGGACTGGAATGACTTCGGGCTTAGCTGGCTGGTCAGTCAGTCAAGGCAAGTCACGATGCTAATGCTAAGTTTACATTTCCAAACCGGGGCCCTGCCGGGCAGCTTTAGGGGACGAAAAGGACGAACTAAAAGATAAGAGAACGCGTACAGTTTCATAAACTAATCATAATGTGCTATTTGTGTGATATAATTTTTCGTTGATGAAAACAGCCCGGCCGGGCTCTCGTTCGGAAATGTGACCTCAGCATAAGAAAGTCAACCTGTGCAATATGTTAACTTCGTTGCAATTGTATAATTTCTTTAAAAATATATAAATTTGTCAAACACCTTCCCTTGTATATATTGGTGTGCCAAACTCCAAAACTTCTATAGCACTTTGGCCACACAGGACAACAAAAATTTAAAACTAGGAATAAGGACGACTCGGACCATTACCAAGTTGGCCCATTGCAAATCGGGTCAACTCGGCCCACCGCTCTGGTCAACTGGCCCAACCACCAAATGTCCACAAAATATAGTATATTACGTAGCACAGTATTAACATGATTCGAATCTGTAATGGTGGGTTACTGTATAGTGTTTTGCTTTCTTTACACATATTTCTAAAAAAAAGCTTATAGTCATGAATTTGGTGTTTATACAAACAGCAATTGATAAAAAAAATTACTATGATTACTATCATTAATTTGACATGAATCTTTATTGCATGTTCTTGCCCAGATGGGCTAAATGCACAAGAGGACATGCAGTATGCAAAACATTAGTATTGCATACTGGAACGCTATTTTAATGCCAACACAGATGAGCTTTCATCATATTAAGTAAAAAACATTGTTCTTTTCCAGCTGTCCTGAGAAGATGGTGCCCCATCCCAGCCCAAGTTGTGACGCGATTGAGGACACCGTGTCGGGCGAGACAGCCTGCGGGCTCCTTACTCTCTCTGACGGGCCGTTCCGATCCTGCCATCACGTCATCGACCCCGTGGGTTACTTCGACGACTGTGTGTTTGACATGTGCCACTGGCAAGGCGTGAAGGGACTATGTGAGAATCTGGAGACGTACGCCGATGTGTGTAAGGATGCGGGCGTGCCACCCTTGCTCTGGAGAACACAGGAACTATGTCGTAAGTAAATTGAACATAATAATTTTCTAGCCAGCAGTTCTTTATAATACTCTGCCAGACACAGTAACCGTTGACCATATATGTAGCATTATAATAGACTCATGCCAACTAGTAATCTTATTATTTGTCATACATTGTACCCGTGACAATCGTTGTGCAATAAACTTTGACTTGACTTGACATAATTACCATGGACGTCCAGCAGTGTTAGTAGTAATCATAGTACGATGCTAAATTTAACTCCAGCACAAGAGTACACGAGAATCAAATTTTGAACCGGCTGGGGTGCCCTGATTTATAAAACTGAACCTAATGTTTTATATATGAATCAACAGAATTAAACTACGTATGATTTCTCACAAAATAAAATGCCATTAACCAGAGGAAACATTTTATCTCTATCATGCCTTCATCAAGTAATTACCAATCACTTCCGAACGTAAGTCCGCCATAATAACTGATACGTGACCTTATTCACCATACTTCACGGATACAGTTGGTTAAAGGAAGTTTGTAACGAAAGTTTTCTGATAGAAAATGTACTTTTCTTCGTAGCTTTGCAGTGCCCACAGTACAGTCGGTACTCCCCCTGTACCAGTGGCTGCCCTGCTACCTGCTCCGACCCGGAGGGCCCGCGAGGCTGTGACCGGCCGTGCGCGGAGGGGTGCGCGTGTCTGCCGGGATACATCCGGAGTGGCGAGGAGTGCGTCCCCGCGGACGAGTGTGGATGCAGCAGAGATGGGCGATATTTCAAGGTAAGGCCACAGCAAGTAAATTTTATGGATGATATTAGCACGCGCATTGATTTTTGCCTGATTCTGAAAAAAAAAGGAAATTAGTATCCCTCTGACGGTGGTCAACATGCTGAAAATGGGCAAATGGCATGTCTTGAGATGTTTTGATTTTGTGCGGGTTGAGACTTTTGGACAAGAAAGCGTCCGATAGAGCGGTCGTTAAAATTGTATAACGACTCAAATCAAGGCTATGCCTTTTTTTTTACAGAAAAATACAATTATTTATCATATTAACCAGCAAATATTTGCCTACCGTAAATGCAGTTCGAAAGAAACCGAAGGAAAACATATTGTTTTTACTACGTTTCTTCTTCTTCTGTTCCAAACACTAACCTCTGACCTGGCTAATGGCCTGATTTGTTGATGTCTGTCCCCATGGTAACTGGTGTTACATAATGTTGCAGTTTTGTAGGAAGGATGTAGACTCCTGTCTGACCATACATATAGATGTACATGTATTTAAATAAGAAGAGCAAACCACATGCGAAGGTAAACATTATTCATTTGCTTTGCAAATGTTACCTTTCTAGTAAACTTAAAGTTTGCTTAACTGTTTTTCAGATAGGAGAGTCGTGGGGAGTTGGCTGTGACGTGGTGTGTGAGTGTGTGAGCACCGACAATATACAATGCAGAGAGGTGCAGTGTCACGAAAACGCCTGGTGCGGAGTCCAGCACGGCAGGCAGGGGTGTCACTGTAACAACGGTTACAGCGGGGACGGTGTCACCTGTGAAGGTTAGTAGATTAATTAGCCTTACTGTCAATCACAATTAGCAGTTTGACCAATGATAGCATGATAATTAGCGGGTGTGTAGTCCAGCACGGCAGACAGGGATGTCACTGTAACAACGGTTACAGCGGGGACGGTGTCACCTGTGAAGGTGGGTAACCTTACTGTCAATCACAATTAGCAGTTCAACCAATGATTGCATGATAATTAGCGGGAGTGGAGTCCAGCACGGCAGACAGGGATGTCACTGTAACAAAGGTTACATCGGGGACGGTGTCACCTGTGAAGGTGGGTAGCCTTACTGTCAATCACAATTAACAGTTCAACCAATGATTGCATGATAATTAGCGGGAGTGGAGTCCAGCACGGCAGACAGGGATGTCACTGTAACAAAGGTTACATCGGGGACGGTGTCACCTATGAAGGTGGGTAGCCTTACTGTCAATCACAATTAACAGTTCAACCAATGATTGCATGATAATTAGCGGGAGTGGAGTCCAGCACGGCAGACAGGGATGTCACTGTAACAAAGGTTACAGCGGGGACGGTGTCACCTGTGAAGGTGGGTAGCCTTACTGTCAATCACAATTAACAGTTCAACCAATGATAGCATGGTTACTATCGGTTTGGCCAATGAGAGAGCGGCTAAAGTCGGTGGAACGGCTCCTGCGAAAGTAAGTAGAACCCTTTCTGTCAATTACAATTTTCAATTTAGCCAATCGATAGTATTGTAATTAGTGGTTTGGCCAATAGGAGAGCGGCTGCACGTTCTTGTGAAATATTTGTATTTTATTTTGCATATTTTTACGGAGGTTAAGGGGTATTATCCTTTGCAAGGGTAGACCAAATCAAGTTACCATCTTGTCCAGTCTCTTTGTTTAGGCGATGTTCTTTATTTCTTCTTTTGATTTCTGATTCAGCAATCAATTGAAGATACCTTTAGAAGGTGACAGATGGTCACAACGACGTTTGCCGAATAAAGCTCTTTGATCTATAAATGAGTTAAATTGAACTTTATTGAACTTCAAAAATCGTACATGGTACAATGTGTGCCATAAGACAACAATACTACAAAACTAAAGTATCTAATTGCATTTCTTATTACATACTTCTATCTATGTAGTTACAATATGGTCATGTATTGGTGATATGGTGTCGGTTATGAAATAAAGTGTACAGAAATTGGCCTACGTAAGCAGATATGGTAGTTGGACATGGCAATAATTTGGTGAACTTTGTCTTTGTAGTAATAGTCTGCAACAATGTATCTCTTTCTTTTCTATAGGTGGGACAAGTCATAACAAAGCTTACCACCCTGAGGAAACTATTCACGAACATGTTAAAGTGGATGACTATAATTTAGTTTTTATTGTTCTTTGCAGCGACGGCAATTTGCAGGGCTTCAGGCGATCCTCACCACAGAACATACGACAACCGCGTTCACTGGTTCCAGGGCCCGTGTATGTACACCCTAACCCGGGACCTGGGACAAGACTCCAAGTTTAACGTGGAGGTACAGAACGAGCCACTGCCCTGGCTGACAAGCCTTTCCGTGGTGAGAGAAGTGTACGTGGAAGCTTACTTTTACCGCATCGGGATACTTCAGCGCAAGATTGTGACGGTGAGTGTGCTACCTCTTTTAAATAAAAAAGTTACAGTCATGTGTGTGTGTGTGTGTTTGTTTGTGTGTGTGCGTGTGTGTGCGTGTGCACGTGTGCGTGTGTGTGTGTGTGTGTGCGTGTGTGTGTGTGTGTGTGTGTGCGAGTGTGTGTACGTGTGCGTGTGTGTGTGTGTGTGTGTGTGTGTGTGTGTTATTGTTTGCGTGTTTGTGTTTCCGGATATTTGTGGTCATCATGACTTACGAGTGTCTGGATAGATAGTGAGGATATTAAGTCTGAGTAGGTCTAGAGAAGACAAAGGTCATTATTGATATGGGTCTCCGGGAGGATTTCATCGCATGTTATTCTTATTATTCTTCTTATTATTATTATGTAATAAGATATGTAAAGATTTGAGTTATATAAACAGTCATGATTCACAAACACGTAGACTTAAATTTTGCAGAAGCTAACACAAACATAGTTGGATGATTGAGATGTCACCATAAACTCAAAAGACGTTCAGTGGTTAAACATTGACATTATTCTTTATTGATGATTACTAGTGCCTTTGAACTAATTTTTTTTTTATCTTTCGCAAATATATGTAGGTAAATGATGAAATCTACTCGTTGCCCTTTCGTCTGGCCGGCGGAAGGATACAAGTTCGGCTGAGCGGTCGGTTTGTCCTGGTCCAGTTAGACATCGGCGTGAAGGTTTACTACGATGGATATCACTACTCCAAGGTAGGCTGGTGAATCCATATCCTGCTGCTGCTTCAGCCTTGGAAAAGATGTTGTGTTTCCTGCTTTAGTCCTTTTAAAAACTGGGTAGGTAGGTAGGATTTTTTTCTCTTCTTTCTTTCTTCCTTTCTTTCTTTCTTTCTTTCTTTCTTTCTTTCTTTCTTTCTTTCTTCCTTTCGTTCTTTCTTTCTTTCTTTCTTTCTTTCTTTCTTTTTTCTTAGACTTGGTCGATCTTCAAGTATTGACATGCATGAGAATACTTGTATTTTCAATGTCAATGTTGAAGATCCAATTGTACAATGTTTCATCACTCAGATGTAAGATCCTGGATATAGAAAGTTTATGTCCATTGTAGGGATCCACGAACAAGGGCTAGAGCTACAGTTTTTCCTAGGGTCGGTCTGGAAACAGGAAGCACAACATTTTTTTTCTATTCCATTCTTGGAACAGTACTGAAAGTCTTATACAGCTCTCTCATTTTAAACAAGTACGGTATTAAATAAAAGCATGCGTCTTTATAATCGTTTGATGACCTACAACTGATAAGATCGCGCCCCAAACGTCTGGAAATGATTTGACGTTCCTGATACTACAGGTTAAATTTTGAAGGTCGCAGTACACAGTATTTATGGGCAGACCCCGTAGTCAAAAGAAATCACGTTTCTTGTCGGCTCTATTAATTGGACAGATTTGACTTGACTTTATTGGGATCCACAGCTTACAACAAATGTAGCTATTCTTTCTGTGGTCCTTCAAGACACAAATGACACATTTACAAAACATAAATACATTGGCAATTACAACACATGTTCCCCCATCCGTAACCCTCTTCTATGGGTCCTCACTTCTTACCCCCTACCTACCCTCCGACTCATCTTCATTCGTCGTCGCCACCTCTAGTGAGCGGTTGAGTTTGTACTTCGCTCCGTGGACTTCGTTCCCTGTGTTGAGGTCGACTCTTTCTCTCCGTTGAGGCTTTCTTACATTGACCGCCGCCATGCCTACCCACGTGTCTGTCTAGTTTGTGAATAGACAGAAAACTTAGTTCTCTTCAGAGTTTACGAAGAAGAGAAGTACGACTGAGAATTTGAGAAAGCTGCCTAGATTCTTTACTGTAGGATAGCAAGGTGAACACTATGCAGAATTGTAGAGGAATGCATCGGGTTAATGCCGTATTATTTGGATTAGGATATTTGTTCGGCCGAGGTCAATGTTTTTCGCGCCTGTATCCTGCCACGACTTAGTACTGTGCGTCGTCTGCAGTTTCCATGACCCCCGCAAAGCGCCAAATAAAAGTGTCCGTGCAGGAGAACGAGTCGACAAACTTGAGCTGATTTTCACTTATTTTGTATGGTGTACCCTCAACCCAAGCATATTGTTACTTGCTTGTGCACCCTATTATATAAATTTTACTGCATCGAACCTTCTCACTTTGGGCTTTTTAACTATAGAAATCCCCATAGGGCGAAAATTGTGCACGGCTACCTTCAAGTTGTAACGCGTCTCGATGTAAACGTAATTAACGCCCCCTACCCCGGTACTGCAGGTTGTACTTCCAGCGGAGTACCAAGACCAGGTGGGCGGTCTGTGCGGGAACTACAACAACGACCCAAGCGACGACTTCATGATGCCCTCCGGGATCACTTCATCCGACCTGAACTTCTTTGGGCAGAGCTGGATCGTAGATGCATCAACGTATGTGTAATGTTTCATGGAGACAATATCTAACAAACAAACAAACAAACAAAGAAAAAAAAACTCTATTGTTCTCTCCAGCCCATTTCATCTGTAGTCCGACGACGTAGACTTGACCTGGCAGGGCATGTTGTTCGTAGTAACGAACCAGCTGGTAGACTAGTACAGTGGCTTCCTACTGGGGGACGCAGAGTGGGACGTCCTTATGTCCATGTTAGAGAAAGACAATGGTCTCACAGGGCCTGCATTAGTGTCCGCCATGAGAGATAGGACATGATGGAGTACGTAACTCTATCAAGTGTACCTCACCGGATTAGTGTAATCCGGAGGCATGATGATGATGTGTAAAGAGGCCAGAGAAAAAAAAATAGCTACTATGTTTGAAGCCGCCAATTACGATACATTTTACGACTAAATTTATTCATCTCTATCCATACGTTGTTCACTGTTGATGTAGTAAAAAGGCGTAGCCATGCTTCGCTTGCGATCTTTTGCCAATGGTCACAAAACTGGTCGAATTAAGTAAAGAAAAAGTGGTGCCATTCTTTACCGCATGCATGTCAATGCTAATAAAATATCACAAAATATCTATTTTCCATTATTAAGAGCCCAAAGTTGATTGCGATTCTGTCCAGTCTTGTGAACAATTATTTGAGTCACACATCGTCATCGCATTAATTCACCAATGTTATTATTTTTTTTGTTAGCTGCAAAGACAGTATCTAATTGGCCAGAGTCCAGGTACAAACCATTTGCTCGTAAAAAATATATAAGCAGAAAAAGAGAGAGACAAAAGAGAGAAAAAAACACGCCCAAACACGCCAAAAATAAGCCAAAGTCTACACCTCTGTTATTCTTATCTTGGCCGCCGGTCAGTTTTTTTTAAACATTTCTTGTTTCTTTACCATCGGTTTATCGGTTGCAGTTGTCCAGGTGGCGAGGTTGGCCCCATCCCTGATCCTCCCAGCTGTAACCCACGTGTTCAGGCGGCAGCTGAAGCAGCTGACAGGTGCGGCCTGATCACAGATGTCGACGGTCCGTTTGCCAGCTGTCACGCCGCGGTGGATCCACAGTCTTTCTACGACGACTGCGTGTTCGACATCTGCGCACGGGACGGGGATGTCCTCGGCCTTTGCCAGACCCTGGAGGTTTACTCTGACACGTGTACGGATAACGGCGTGGCGCCATTTTCATGGAGGGCCAGCAACAGATGCCGTGAGTTTTTCTTTCACAATTATATTTACACTGCGGGAAATTTGAAATTTATCACTTAGATTTTTACCTCCGGGGGAGGAGACATCCTTCCGCGGAAGGGTTTTGTGAAAGATTAAGATTTTCATGTTCGCAGCTGTTTCTCGAGTTTGGGTGGACGGATTCTTTTGAGACTCGGTGTATGTTTTGCTATTGGGCTGTAGATGATGCACGTTCTTTTATTTTTGTTGTATATGTGTTTTCGGGCGTGAAAATGGTGCCTTTTGGTGGCCCCAAAACACCCCTTTGAGCGTGAAAGTGGTCGCGACCGTTGACCTTTGGCGTGTTTAAGCTATTCTCGGTCTGGTCCACGTATATGACCCCTCACACAGAGGGGTGTCCGGTCTCGATAAATTCTTTCTTTTAAACCCTATAGAAATATATAATAAAAAGCCCGGAGGTATGAAATCTCAAATTTTACTTGTTATTTTTATTATCAGACTTACAAGGGATTCATCACTGGGAGTGATTCAAAGATGCACATTTTCAAATAAGCTAGGACATGACCTGTATAATCTTAAATAACAGCTTGAGAAAGATATGCAAGGCTCACTTTACAAAAATTGGTATCTTTCGAAAGCAAATAACATACACATAATATTGACACTGGCAACGTTCATCTTCTAAAGTATAAATTACCGAACTTTCTTGATATTAAATTTTATTAATATGACCAGTCCCCATCAAGTCAGAAAGGCCATTCACAAGTCATGATCGTTTTGTTTAACTTGTATATGATTGTGATGGTTATGTATGTTCATTCTCTTTTAATTTTGTTGTCAGTATGTTAGTATGTTCATATGTTGGACCCTGGAAGACTAGCCATGGACCAAAAGGTATCGAAATAAACGAATAAACGGAACAAATTAAATATAAACGCATGAACAATGTTAACCTAATGGGTTAAAATACGATAAAGCATAACTATACAGGATCTTTCAGACGACATCCATTACCTTTATTAAAATAATCCACTGTTAGGCTAGGATTTATATTTCATTTGTCTGCTATCTTGACTGTGCAGCCGGAGAATGTCCACCAGACAGCACGTTCTATGCCTGTACGAGCCCATGTCCTGCAACCTGCTCGGATCCCGACGCTCCGAACAACTGCCCGGAGCAATGTGTGGAAGGCTGCGCCTGTAATCCCGGCTTCGTACTGAGTGGACAGAGCTGCGTCCCAGAGGAAGAGTGCGGATGTACCAACAAGGACGATCGCTACTTTCTGGTTGGTGTAACAATCTTAACCCCTTCTTGAGTGTGATTCTGCATGTCAGTTAACTCCCCAATGACTCTGAATTTTAACTTCATTATGTGTAATACTATAAACTTTTGGATTTTAAAATAATGAAATGTACATTGATTCGCAATTTAGTAGCTTGTATTAAGTTTACTGCAATTAAACAATAAATATTTCTTGAGTCTTGATGTCAATCTCACCCACGTACTATCAACCAACCCGCTGTGCCCAAACAAACAGATAAACGTTAACTACAACTCAGTCACTCAAAAAAATACAAGGCGCAGGGGTTGATTTCTTACTATCATTAAATGATGACCGTAAATGTCCTGGGGTCGTGTGGCTTAGCGGCAGAGTGAGCAACTCGGAACCAAGAGGTCCTGGGTTCGAGTCCTAACATGCCACCGATCTTGTGCCATTGGGAAAGGCACTTAATTACACGGCTTTCCCCACTTCGCACAGGTGAAAATGAGTATTGTCCTGTCATGTATTTGTCCCCTGTGTTGGTGGCGGCACTAATATGTCTGGTGATTACATGTTGGAATAATAATAATAAAAAAAAATGTTCCAAGAAAATTAAATCTAAAAATCAAGTTTTGCTGCTTTAAAATAGCTTTGGGTCCTTTTTTAACATATGTCTTACGTGCATGTGTAGCTGGGAGAACGCTGGGGAGCTGACCGGTACGACTGCGTCTGTACCCCGGGAAACAACATCACATGTGAGCCGCTGGAGTGTAACCCTGAGGAAGGCTACGACTGGATGATTCTGGACGGTGTCTATGGATGTATCTGTGTAGACGACCGCTGCGCTGGTACGGACGAACGACCCATTTTAACTTCCTGAAGCTCTCTTTTTCAAATTTTGAAATGAAGTATCATTCCCTTTCTTGAAGCATCTTTCTCTTCGCTTGGTTGGTTGGTTGGTTGGTTGATTGTTTGATTGATTGATTAATTCGTTTGACTTGACGTTACGTAAAGCTCCTGTCACACATTGAGATGTAATATCATTCCCTTTCTTAAAGCGTCTTTCTCATGGTTTGGTTGTTTGATTAATTGATTGATTGATTTGTTTGAATTGACGTTATGTAAAGCTCCTGTCAAACATTGAGATAAAATATCATTCCCTTTCTTGAAGCATCTTTATTATGGCTCGATTGGTTGATTGATTGATTGATTGATTGATTGAGTGGTTGATTGATTGATTGATTGGTTGTTTTATTTGTTTGACTTGACGTTACGTAAAGCTTCTGTCACACATTGGGAACCTTCCCTCGGACAACAACCGTCCAAGGACGGCAAAATTCAGGAGCATTCTGACCAAATTTAGTTAAATTGAATTAAAAAAAAAATGACTTCCATTTACGCCTTGACCACTGATGAACTATGTCATCAACCAACCAGCCATCCAGCCAAAACCGACCTTGCTTACGATTCACTCCATTTATACGATTCACTCCATATTGGGGGATTTTAGCTTTTTTTTAGGTAGGCCACATTCGCCTATGTGTAACAGAGACTTTTCATAGGTATATTGATGGCGGATCTGCATCAGCGGCAAAATGCTTTTTTTCCATGTTCTACTGTTTGTTCGTGATCTGTTATAACTATTTGTTCCCCGTTATGACACCGTTTCCAGAATGTGAGGACGACTGTTCAGACCACGCAACCTGCCGCCTGATAGACCTGCAGCCCACCTGTGTCTGTGATGACGGCTATGAAGGGGACGGCTTGACTTGCGAAAGTAAGAGAAAGACTTTCCTTGGTTTTTTTATCATTGTCTCCCTATCTCTCTACTTATTTATTTTTATAGTTTGATCCATTTACATAATATTATGTTATTCTGAGCTACATTGCTTGCTTTCATCTTGAACAATTCAGTACTTCTAAGTTTTTGCTGTCCTGATTAAGTATTAGGTTAAGTATTTGATTAGGTAAATTTAAACGGCCAATTAGCCCTAAGGTAGAAAAAGCTAAACCAACACTAAAATTTTTGTTAATATGCATACCAACATATAACTTCTTTTGACAGGATATCCCTGTTAACTAAACGTTACAATAAAATGATTAAGGCGTTTCGTAAAAAATAAAGGAGAGTATCATTTTTACCAAGGATCATATATTGTTTTTCCTCTGCTTCTTCTTCTTCTCCGAACGAAAAAGGTCAACGAATCATCTGTCACAATGTTGGGTTACACCATGTTGCAATTTTATAGTAGGAGGGATTTAGACTCCTGTCTGACCATATTATTATGAATGTGCTTGAGTAAGAATTGACAGAACAGGCCATATGCGAAGGTAAATATTATGCATTTGCTTGAAAATGTTACCTGTCTGGTTTACCTTCTCAATTATGTTTACCGAAGGAAAACATATTGTTTTTACTGAGTTTCTTCCTCCTCTTCTGTTCCAAACACTAACCTCTGACCTGGCAGATGACATGATTTGTCGACGTCTGCCATCACGGTGACTGGTGTTGGGTTACATAATGTTGCAATTTCATGGTTTGCTCTACTCCTGTCACCATATACTCGTAGTACATGTATGTGAATGTGTTTGAGTATAAATTAACAGGGCAGACCAAGTCCGACGGTAAACATTATGCATTTGCTTTGCAAATGTCACTTCTATATAGTAGTTAAATCATTTATTTTTAATCTTCCAGATATTGACGACTGCGACCCTAACCCTTGTCAGAACGGAGGCACCTGTACTGACGGCGTCGATTCCTTCACTTGTGACTGCATCATCGGCTTCGAGGGGTACACGTGTAGAATATGTACGTTCCTGTCCTTCAATCCTTTTTTTAACGTAGTAGTTCAATGCAAGGCCTACTCGACCACTTCTCGGCATTGAACTAAAAAGATGAGAGAAACATGGCTATGTCAAGATATGGCGGTGAACGTAAGATTTGAAAGCCTGTAGATTGTAGGTTGGTGGGAAACACTTGTCAGGGAGGGAATTCCAAAGCTTGGCTGTACGGGGAAAGAAAATGTCACTGCAAAAATATTTCGAACAAGGAATTTGGACGGTAAAGTTGTGTGAGCTAGTTGAGAACGTAGTGGAACGCTTAAAAGTTCTGAGTGGTGGAACTAATTGAGTGAGTTCTGCAGAGCAATGACCATAAAATATCTGTAAAAGAGGGATAGAGAGGGAACATTTCGTCTATGTAAAAGGTGATCTAACTTGGAGGCCAGAGGATAGCCTATTACACAAATGGCTGGGGCAACGTTACAATTTTTCTCAAGTTAAAACTTATCTTGCATACACATCACAACCATATCAGAGATATTGCTACCCAATGTTGTAATTTTAAGTAAAACAAATGGGGTGTTTTACTTCACAGATATCTATTTGACGGACGAATATATCAGTCAAATAAAGCTTTCAGCGCCTAATGTATCCATTCGATATGTGTTTGTGTTAAAAATTACATTGTTATTATAACTTAAGATACTCTTAGTAGAAGGTCTAGTTTGAAAATTGTTGCGGTTAGTTTGTAATGAAACGGTCTACTATCTCACATGGATTTTCTTAAATACCATTTTGGCAATGAAATAATGCAAATATGCATTTTTTTGTCTTCAGATGTTGGCAAGTGCGACCCCAATCCGTGTCAAAATGGAGGGAACTGTACCGAGGGCCAGGATTCGTTTGAATGCGCCTGCGGAGTAGGATTCCTCGGCATTTTCTGTGAAACAAGTAAGCAGTCGCCCTTACTTCAGTCGAATTATAGCCAATATTCCATAAATATGTATAGAATAAGTAACATAATACCAATGATCCAGGCTAGTATAATAATATGATAATGGCAAAAAACACAAAAGAACATTTAATTTTGTTTTTAAACTGCATAAAGTATAGGGGATTCATTCCTCAAGCTAACGGACATCTTGCACACGCAGTCGTCCCTCAGGTAGACATCTGGAGCCGCAAAGTTCCCATTTAGAAATTTTATTCAGCCTGTCACACTATGCACTGGAAAGGTATATAAGTGTGAATTTCATGCACTTGTGTCATTAGTCTCTGTACACTTGGAGAAGCCGCACAGGCGAAACCAGTCGTGTGAAGTAGGCTCCAGATGTCTTACTGAGGGACATCTGTGTGTGCAAGGTGTCGGTTAGCTTGAGGAAACAAATTAATCCCATTTACTTTATATTTGTTATCAAACTGTATCACAATCTAGCTAGCCTGAAACTAACGCCAAAACCACTTGGTCTGAAGGTCCAAAGTCAGTTGGTAGCTTGATACTTGATACTTTAGTCGCACAGATTTTTGTGCGACTAATCTTCCTGGATTCCAACAATAACACAAGACGAAACATTTCACAGACTTCACAGTCATGTAAAACCGACATTTGGCTTCTACACCACTATCCTTCTACACAAATTTTCATCCCACACATGCTTTATAATCATTAAAAATGACATTCGACTTTTACACAGTTTCAATAAAAATAATTACAACTTATATTACATTGATACGCTTTTACTTGAGTTACATAGGACCTCGTAGCACTGACAGCGTTTGAAGAAAAATGGGGGCTTGACTGGAAATAAGGTTTTCTGACATTTCTAACAAAATCTCCACATTATTTTGATTCAGATATTGATGACTGTGACCCGAACCCATGTCTAAACGGAGGTAACTGTACGGACGAGGTGAATGACTACACCTGTGACTGTGTAGCAGGGTATATAGGTGATCAGTGCGAAACAGGTACGTGGTTTTCTCTGGTTGTCGTGGTTTTCTAACATTAAGTGAGGTGGCGTCGGGTGGCGTAGTGGTAGAGCGTTCGACTATGAACCGGGGTGACCCGGGTTAGATCCCGAGTTGTACCCGAGACATGTCTGGACATGCGCCCCGACATAGTGCCCTTGGGAAAGGCATTTTACACAACCTTCCTCACTCCAGCCAGGTGTGAATGGGTACCTAACTTCGGTTGGGGAAGGTCTTATTGAGGTCACCTGTTGGCGCCGAATGTGTAACCATGTGTGTTATTTGATTGTTGTGATTTGTATTGATTATCACCTGATACCCTGCATCAATACAGCCGTATAAAGGCTGCACTGCACGGGTACTGTTTGTTTGCTAATTTTCCTAAGTTAGCAAACACTCCTTCAGTAAAAGAAAATTGTAAAAATTCTTATTGTCTTGATTTATTACGTTTATGTGCTAAAGGGGTTATTGTAAATTGATCTCTTTTAGCACATATACATAAATCAAAACAATAAGAAGTTTTCCAAATTCTTCTTACTGAAAGGGGTGTTAACTAACTTCGTGAGGTTAGTTGAACTGAACTGAAGTGTGGAGTGTAAATATAAATTTCTGTCGTGATTTTTTTGTCTCTTTGTCATTCAGATGTTGATGACTGTGCCTCTAACC
Source organism: Branchiostoma belcheri (assembly GCF_001625305.1). Lineage (NCBI taxonomy): Eukaryota > Metazoa > Chordata > Leptocardii > Amphioxiformes > Branchiostomatidae > Branchiostoma > Branchiostoma belcheri. Next base: position 975,873 of record NW_017802403.1, on the reverse strand, counting down.
CATGTCTAAACGGCGGTTCATGCCTTGACGGTGTCAACTCCTTCTCTTGCGATTGTGTGCCTGGATTTGAGGGGGTTCTTTGCGAAACAAGTACGTGCAATGTTTTTACATATTTTTGTCGTTCGTTTCTTCAAGCCTATGTAAAACTAACGTTTTTAAAATACATTTTGTAATTGATTGTAAATTGTATGATGGCGAACGTGACATACTATTTGAAACAATCCACTTTGACAAACTGTGTAAAGGTAAAACAAAGAAAGAGGCATTCAGTCATATCATGCCTACCAGTAATGACAACACAGTTGAAAAACTTTGTGAATTTATCTCCAGTTGCTTCAAAAAGAGAAAAGAAATCTTGAAGGCCTAGATTAGATAGAATGTATTATCTAGTAGTTGTTAAGACATTTACGTTGTTCTCTTTTCCTTCTATACTATGTATCATGTTAATGAGTATGATGTACATGTAACATCATACTCTGATGTATGCATTTAACCCTATCGGAATGAACATGCAAATAAAGATACATTCATTAAATGCGTACAATGATGGTGATGAAGTGTTCTTAATATTTTGTTATTTGTTTATTTGTTTACTATATTTCTCCCTTTCTAGATTTTGATGACTGCGCCCCGCATCCATGTCAAAATGGAGCTATCTGTGTGGACCAGGTGGACTCGTACAGATGTATCTGTCAAGACGGATTCGTTGGGGACTGGTGTGAAGAAAGTACGGCGCTTTAATATCATATTTTTCATTATGTTTACCGAAGGAAAATACATTGTTTTTACTCCGTTTCTTCCTCCTCTTCTGCTCCAAACACTAACCTCTGACCTGACCAATGACATGATTTGTTGGCGTCTGTCACCATGGTGACTGGTGTTGGGTTACATAATGTTGCAATTTCATGGTCTGCTCTACTCCTGTCACCATATACTAGTAGTTCATGTATGTGGATGTGCTTGAGTAAGAATTAACAGAGCAGACCTTGTCCGAAGGTAAATATTATGCATTTGCTTTGCAAATGTTACCTCTCTAGTTAATTAAAAAAAAAAAAACAAATTTTCTTAATATATATATTGTGTGTAGAGCATAACTCGTCAATCTATGAATGACTCAAAATCTTATTGGATAGGTGAGTAGCGGTTGTGAAAAGGAAGGTCAAGTTTAAATATGGTGTAGCTGTCGTGAGTTATAACATCGATCTGTTTTATCCATCGATCTAGATGTTGACGACTGTATTTCTGGCGCATGTCAAAACGACGGCGTGTGTGTCGACGGGATACTCTCCTACTCCTGCGACTGCGCGGCAGGGTATGACGGTGAAGTCTGCGAAACAGGTACAGTGTCCTTTTATCTTTTGTCTTTTAAGTAAGAACATATTCAACGAAAAATTAAAGCAGAGACTCGTAAGTGTGACTACCGTATCCTCATTTACATAATAGTGGCACTCACGAGTCTCAGGCCCTTGCGACAGTTCCCCAAAAATGCGGAACAAATGTGTAACAAATATGTATCAGTGTATTATGTGTATTTATTTTATTATGTGCATTATTATCATTTGTATCATCTGATTATAAACCCTGCATCAATTTAGCACTATAAAGCTGCGATTGCACGGGTGATGTTTGGCCAATGAACCAGTTTTTTTTATATTATTATTATTATTATTATTATTATTATTATTATTATTATTATTATTATTATTATTATTATTATTATTATTATTATTATTATTATTATTATTATTATTATTATTATTATTATCATTATTATTATTATTATTATTCAGAGATCGATGAATGCGAGTCCGACCCTTGCCAGAACGGCGGAACCTGCACGGACGCAGTGGCTATGTTCATCTGTGACTGTGTGTCAGGATATGAAGGCGTTGCTTGTGAAATAAGTACGTACCAAGCATTTCTGATTCCAAAATCTATTTTGGGTACAAATGGCAAAGTATAATCTCAGAGCAACTACATTGGTACCTATTAATAAGCTAACAAGTGGGACCTTAAGTAACTAGGATGGCACCGAGACTAAACAAGTATTAAAAAATGACTAAAAAATATATAGAGATTTCAAGTAAGAATGAAAAGAAGAAAAAATACAAATAAAAGTGTTTTGTATTTCTTTTCTTATAGTTATACATTTTCTCTCCTACTTTTAACGGCCTTATGAAAGAAACCTTGTGAGCTATAGTCGGGTAGTAGTAGTTAGTGTATGGGTGGACTTACTTCTTGTCAGCAATCCAACTTGACCTTAGGGTCAATCTGTCATCACACTCCATCCTGCCATTCTACAGCATTTATATCTTCGAAGACACAAGCAAACAAACAAACACACACACACACACACAAACATAGAGAGAGAGAGAGAGATGACTCAAACAATATTTTCTTAACCAGAGATGATATTGCAAAGAGCACATTCTCATAGCTACTGAGTAAAAAATGTTCATTGTTTTCAGATATAGACGACTGTGCCTCCACCCCATGCCTGAATGGAGCTAACTGCACGGATGGGCTGAATGAGTACTCCTGTACCTGCGCATCAGGATTCGTCGGTACCCACTGTGAAACAAGTAAGTGGCTAATAGTATTGTACTAACTAATCTTCCCTCAAAACATCTAGAAAATTAACTGTCCACTATATTTTATTTTTAAACTGTACATAGCCCAGTATGCGATAAAGGTCGTTATTACATTACATTGAAAAATATGTGGCGTCGTGTGCCGTAAGGAAACGTTCTAACAATGCGTTAGAAACTCTACAAAACGCTGTATCACCCGCCCGGAGCTTGCACATGAGTCTACACGTTCCTCGCTTGACTCAGGTGAAAAATAGTACCTAGCTTAGGTTAGGGACGTCCGTCGAATGGGATGTAAAAATGAGGTCCCGTGCTTGGGGAGAGTCTGACCCTTAGGACCTTCAAGAACCCACCACACCTTTCGAAAAGAGTAGCGGCATGCCCTGGTGTGTGATGGTACAAATTTTATTGTGTAGAAGTTTGAGATATCACGCTTGGCGAACTCCTGTTTCGTATTAGTCACGAACATATTTATTGCATTATCGGATCGGAAGAAGAAGAAAAAAGTCAGTCTGGATTGACATTGTAACGGTATCTTACTACAGTGACCATTACTTGAAATAAACTACTACTGGTGACAATTCTCTAGGGACAGGCATGCTAATGTTTACTGAGTACAGTACTACTGAGTACGGCCTTTTTTTTAAAATCAATTTAGGTAGTAACCCCCCCTCCCCTCTGCTTTTAGGTGGGGGAAGACACTTCCAGCGCCATTGAGGTACGATGGTAGACTTAGCAGGCTAAAAAAAGGAATAGATCAAAACATGCTATGTTTTTTTTCTTTTTATCCAGATGTGGACGACTGTGACCCTGACCCATGTGAAAATGGCGGGACATGCATTGACGGCGTGGACTCGTTCACGTGCGAGTGTGCATCAGGATTCGCTGGGGAAACCTGTGAAGCAAGTAAGTGACATTTATACGAATTAAAAAAATAACGGCTCTCAGTGGCCAATATGTAAATGTTGCCACATTGGCGCACCAAATCCGTAGTGTGTTTTTGGCACACAGAGTAAGACAGATTAGCCTAAGAGGCTCGGTAGGCGTCACTCCACCGGGCAGGTGGGGAAGTCGTGTTAATTGCCTTTCCCAAGGGCACGACGTCGGGCCATGGTGAGTATCGAACCCGGAACCTCTCGGTTCCAGGTCCAATGCTATAACCGTTGCACCAAAGACGCCACACCTTTATACAAATTTGTAGTATCAAAAAATTAACTATTTTTTTCCAACTCAGAAGAAAACATATTGTTTTGCTCAGTTTCTTTGTCTTTTTCTTCTTCCGTGCCCAAAAATAAAGACAACCAAACGTCTGTCACCATGGTAACTTGTGCTGTAGTATTAACACCTTGTGGTGTTGGGTTACATTATGTAGCAGGAAAGAGTTGAATAGCCTGCTCACCACAAATATGAATGTAGTTTGTTTTTTTAAGTTGTGTAAGAATAAACAGTGCAGTAGTTTGTTTGTGGTACACTGGTAAAGGTACACTTTATGCATTTAGTTTGTAAATTTTGCCTATCTAGTTTTTTCTGCTATTCCTGAATATTATATATTATATGTTAAATAGTTTGTTGTAGAGAAGTAAGCAAAATACACGAGATAATTTATCATACCGATGAAAGAGAGTTTGTAATTGACATTTTTCTGCATTTTAACCAGACGTCGACGAATGTGACCCTAGCCCTTGTCAGAATGGGGCAACATGCATTGATGAAGTGGACCGGTACAGGTGTGAATGTGCACCGGGATTCGAAGGCGTCAACTGCGAAGAAGGTTCGTACCTCTTCCCTTTCTCTGTACATAGTCATAGACCAATACCCAAGTTATCTAACTTAGTGCATTTGGCCCATGTAGAGCGTGAATATGCAATAAAGTTCATTGTCATTGTCATTTAACGCTTCCTTACAAGAAGCTATAATAATATCATATCCAACTCAACCAACTGATGAGCACTAGTATGTAGTCCGGATATCTCACACCATATTTACTATATCGGATACTCAAAATGTCTAATCTGTAGTTATATGGAAATATACATTATAACGTAAGCTACTTTCCATATATATATATATATATATTGTATCACCGATATTAAATAATGTAGTGTTAGTCTTGATGCATAGAAATTTTGAGCATTGCTGTAGACATTTAATATGTAGTACCCCTGAAGGCTTTGCAACGCACCTGCTACAACTGTTGTGCAATTAAGTTTGATTTGTTTCGATTTGATTTTTTTTTGTTTAAAATCAAAACGTGAAAAAATAGTGATTTAACAAGCCAAGCAGTGGGTCAAGAAAGACTAAGAAGTTTAAGAAATTGAAATGTAATAGAAAAAAAGGAGGGGATTATAAGTACATAGAAGCTGTTCAAAATGACTGCTAAGTTGACTTCTACATGTTTTTTTTTACCTAGATATCGACGATTGCCTTCTCGGACCTTGTCTGAACGGGGGGAACTGCACTGACGGCGTGCATTCCTACACCTGCGACTGCGTACTTGGATTTGTGGGGGATGACTGTGAAACAAGTAGGTGACTTCTGTACTATCCGCTCTTTTTTGTATAAAAATTATTTTTTCGTTTGTTTGTATGTTTGCTTGCATATTCGGTAGATCGCGTTTTAGGGTTTTGCACAGCAAGCTGCATAAGACTAGGCTGCAAGGTGTGAAGCACTCAAATCGGAAATAACATCTACTCATTTCCTTAAGCATAGTGGGTTCTTAAACGTATAAGTTTCCTTAAACTTACTTCAAAACGAAAACAAGACTTTAGTAAAGGTGTCTGTTAAAATTTTATCATCTTTTTCTTGAGTAAAGAGACGTTTTTTACACGACCAAGTCTTTTATTCAGCCGACGTTTCAGTGACCGTCTGACATCTTCCTCAGGGCAATTCTGGTTCACATTGCATTACAGTACAGGTGTCACTGCTATAAATGCATTCTCAAACGTACAATATTTACATATATACACATATGTGTGGTTACAGGGAATTGTATCCTTAATGCGGTCCCAAATGTACAGAAGTTGGATGCATACACAATTGTGGTCACTTGGTTGCGTGTAAAAAGAGTCTCTTTACTCAGTGACTTACCAACCTTATGAAACTATTCACTGATAATGTTTTTTTTTTATTTGTTTCCTTTTTTTACCCAGATGTTGATGACTGTACCCTTGGCCTATGTCTGAATGGAGGTATATGTATTGACGGTGTGAACTCCTACACTTGTGACTGTGCAGCAGGTTTCGGCGGTCCCCACTGTGAAACAAGTATGTGGCATTTCTCCATTTTTATCATGTTTACCGTAGGAAAACATATTGTTTTTACTTAGTTTCTTCGTCCTCTTCTGTTCCAAACACTAATTTCTGACCTGGCCAATGACATGATGTGAGGATGTCTGTCACCATGGTGACTGGTGTTGGGTTACATAATGTTGCAATTTCATGGTCTGCTCTGCTCCTGTCACCATTATAGTAGTACAATGAAATGTATATTGTATAATGTAGTCTCATGTTAGACGCAGTCTCTAATTCCATTGTATTTTCAGATAATTATACATGTCGTTTGTTCATGCAATTAGCCAATAAACTTTATATTGCAAGTGTGAAACTATTTCTTTGTATGCATTTTAGACATTGACGGATGCGACCCAGACCCCTGTGAAAATGGAGCTACATGTATCGACGGTATAGATACTTATATTTGTTCATGCGCACCAGGATTTGAAGGCGATAATTGTGAAATAGGTAAGTTGCTGTTTCATAGTTTTGACTTGTAATTTTGATGTCAGTTAAAACTGATAAATTGAATTTTAAAAAGGGGAAGAAATATAGTATACCTAAGACTTAAAATTTGAAATGACATAATAGTATACCCTATACAGAATATCCATTTATTCAATGCTATTGTATGGAAATTACTTGGCATTTTACTGTTGTATTTTAATGTTGATTCGTTTATTCGTCATAAGTAACTGTCTGTTTGTTTGTTTGTTTGTTTGTTGCCCAGATACTGACGACTGTATTCTTGGACCTTGCCTGAACGGAGGTGTTTGCGTTGACGGTGTGAATTCGTTCACATGTCAGTGTGCTGTCGGATTTGAGGGAGAATTCTGTCAGATAGGTTGGTCAATTTTGTAGCAAGTAATCTTTCTTTTAACTATATTCAGCATTTAAGAAAATATTCATATTATATCAATGTTACAGGACGGTGTGAACCAATGATAAACAAGGCAATAAGTAACTTTTTTTAAAATGTAGCTATTATGAAGTGTTGTCATGCCTTTGTATGTATATTATTGACCCGTCTAGCCTAATGTCACTATTTTAAAATTCTCCGTTGCAGGCTGTTTCTGATTTAGCTTAAATACGCAGCAGTATATATGGGCCCTAAAGACCAAAAGATAATGTATATTTACCATTTATATTGATAACAAGACTGGCAATGAAAACATACATTGCCATGGCGACAGTGGTTGCTGTTAGGGTTATTGTTCGCATGGCACTGTCATCGTTTCATGATTTTAAGGAAGACCGGGTACGTATTAAGTCTAGACAGATACAGTGGACTCATCCCCAGAGTGTATAGTGAACGAGCCCCGGGGTCACAGAAAGTAAGGCCATCCGGGGCAGAGAGGTCTTCCTAGGGGTTTCCAGGAATATGGGCATACATGTGGGTCAGATCTGATCGTCGCCATGTTCACTCACTGATCATGATGTACAAAGTAATCCATGGCCATACCCGTCAGTATCTCAGGGACCTGATCTCTCCCGAAGTTTCTTTTTCGACTTCATATGATCTTCGTAATAAATCTAATTTACGGCTACCGCTTTGTCTTACAACTAGGTATAAAAAGTCTTTCATTCCATATGCTACGCATCACTGGAATGGTCTTGATGTAGCTGTTCGATCTCTGAATCTTTCATTGTATAAGAAGTACTTAGTAAAGTCAGTACGTTCCCCTTTTTACCGACATTTTAGCATTGGCCCCAGGTACACCTGCGCATTACTCACGCGTCTCCGCATCGGGACCTGTAGTCTTAACCACAGTTTATTCTTAAGAAATTTAGCCCCTATTGCTGCTTGTATCTGCGGGTCTCGTTGTGAGAGTGTCATACATTTTCTTTTACACTGCCCTTTATATAATCAACAAAGAGTTACCCTACTCAGCAATCTCCAGAATGTGGTAGGCTTTGATTTTGATGTTTTCAATATGTCTGAACAATTGTTATGTGATATTTTACTTAGAGGATTACCTGATTTATACTATGATACAAACTGTAATATCTTGCTAACCACTCAAACTTATATTGTTGATACCAAACGGTTTGTACTCGATTGATTTATCATATAGCCTACTAAACATTTCTTTGTACTATTTAACGACCCATCCCAACCATTTGCTGTTCTCTGTTTTTTGTTATGTATTGTAATTGTATTCTATGTTTGGTGGTGAGGCTAAAATTAGCAACAGCTAGAGTACCTCACCACCTTGTCTTGTATTGTCCTTGTTGAATTTGCAAATAAAAAAAAAAATGTGGGTCAGAGACATGCCTGTGGACATGCCATTCCTGTGGACAAAATGCCTGTACCATTCCTAAAATTCTTGCAAACTGCACACGATACTGTACCATTAGGCTCCTCCCTGAGACGTTGCCAAAATTATCTAATTTTTTATTTCCTCTCATCAGATATTGACGACTGTGAGTCTGCTCCATGTCAGAATGGAGGTGTCTGCAGTGACGAGGTGGATTCGTACTCCTGTTTCTGTTTCCCTGGATTTGAAGGAGACGAATGTGAAATCAGTACGTTGATTTTTTTTTTAGAATGCCAGAAATACTGGCTAGTTATAGCTGCACATTGGAAAGATTTGTTAAATGCATACACTGCGACTTCAGGGCAGCAAAACTGGAAGTATTCTGAATAAGGCTATCTACGTGATATTGACACCTATCGGTTTACATTGGCACATCTGAGTCAACATTTTATACTTTGGGCTTTTAAACCTGCAGAAATAAGCCCCAAGATGAGTCCCTTATTTTCTGGGTTGTACGCTTAAAATCAGCCCAGGGCCATTCCAGTAACCATTTTCCACCAGAATTTGGGAATTTTCGCTCCATAAGGATCGATATACGTTGGGATACTGTGGTTCCGACTTAGTATGTAGATAAATGACTAGAATATTGGCTGTAAAAATCGGGTTCCAAGCCCTAAAAACCGCACTGGATACCTTTAATAAATGTGTAGACTAGATGGATATTATGGAGTCAAATATCTCTTTCCAAATGATGACTTAAGTCTGTGTCTAGTTGGGCACTGACTACTGTGACTATAATTAATAATAAATCTAGTAGAAGGACAATCAATTCAATCTCCTTTCTATTGAGATGGAAACTCCTAAAAGACTACCCTAAAGAATCTCATTGTTTAAATGAATGATTTTATTTAGTGCGTCTTTTTTGTCTTTGAAATCATACTTTAACATCATAGATCAATGTACTAAGTTTTCGATTTATAAAGTCAAAGGTGAGGTAGATAAATGCTTGTCATTCAACTTTCTTTCAGGAAAAGGGAGTCTTACAAAATGATAAACTCTATCATAGCAGTAAGAATACACATGATAAATATAAAATATTTAGGATAATAAAGTTAAAATCCTGTCTTTAAAACGACGTTTAACCGTTTGCAAGTCTCTTACATGGCTAATAATAAAAAGGAAAGATACCTCCCTTTATTGATAAATAATTCATCTTTCTGTTCTTTTAATAATAAAAGACACCGATGACTGTGACCCTAATCCATGTGAAAACGGAGGCATCTGTACTGACCGTGTCAACTCCTACACGTGTACCTGTACCGAGGGATACTTTGGACTCAACTGTGAATCATGTACGTAACGTTGATACTAATTTTCTTTCTATTGAGGTCTGATTCTCAGTTCAGAAATACTTATTTTAAAAATGTGTATAAATTGTTGTATGTTTAGTGTTTATGTGGTTTTATGTTTGTGCTATGGGGATAACCTGAAATAGTCATTAATTTATTCATTCATTCATTCATTCATTCATTCATTCATTCAGTCAGTCATTCATTCTCCTTTAAGGTAATGACATTTAAATGTCGGAAATGTGGTATTTAAGTCGGGGCCGCAGACTTTAATCGAAAGGTCATGAATTCAAACTACTAACATACCCTCGTATTTTTATTTTCAATAAAAACTTTTGACTAAGATATTAGGCCATAGAGGATATAAATATATACTAAGCTTTAGAGACGTTCTCTCGAATGGGACGAAATACAGGGGTCCCTTGTTTAACTCTACCTAGACCGGGGGGGGGGGCTTAAAGTGCCCGCGGCAACTTTGATGTCACCTAGCGTCTGAACGGCTAGCCGTAGAACGACCAAACTTGGTGACTTTTCCTAGAATATTGTTGGCAACAATTCTCTATCATTGGAGTAAGATAATAATTTTTTGTGTTGCCATGGCAACGGGTTTCTGACAGGCATTTTTTGCTAAATTTAGTACTTTTTGTTTCAACAATAGAATTTTTGGGTTTTATGTCAAGTTACTCATGGTTTCTAATAATAATAACATCCCATATAATTTTATGTAAACTTTGTCATTAAATATGCATAATTTATGCTAATTTGATGACGTCATTGGCCAAAATCCAAGATGACGGACCATATCATTAGAACAGGTATATACAGGTTATTTTCATTAAAATTTCATCAAAACTTCCATTTCTTTTTCCAAAAAAGGTTTAAATGAAAGTCTTTAGTATGTTTACAATGTATTTTAGGCTTTATCATGAAAAAAAAAATATTTTTGAAAATTCAAGATTGATGATCCAAGATGGCGGATATCTTAAATATGCATGACGTCATTTTATGACGTCACCGGTGTTGCTATGGGCAACATAAGACTTAGTACACCATAATATTCTGTCATAAACACTTTTGGTACAGTTATGTTGAATACCATATAGTTTTCAGGGAAAAACCTATTTAGACGGTTTTGGCCAATAAAATCACATTAATGACGTCATAATGACGTCATATTACGTCATAACGACATAAACATTGTAGATATGATAAATTTTCACTAGTACACCATTCTCTGAAAATTTGGTGGTCATACGACATACCGTTCGCGAGTTCTTAGGGGGGGGTCAAAAGAGCCCCACCCCCCCGGTCCCCCCATGTCAAAAAAAGCCCGGTCTAGGTAGGGTTAAGGAAAGTCGCATCTCCCCACGCTTGGCAAGAAAGGCCCATCCAAAATGAAATGGATTTAATACCTTACAGGCCTGTTTAAAGTTAAGACTTTTGTCCAACACAAAAAATTCTCTCACCTAGAGCTTTCGACCAGTCACTCTGGTCTTCCTCAGTAGACTGACCCGGTGCAGCTTGTCACGTGGCTTCTTTGAAGTGTAACGTCAACACTGGGTCGAAGGTATCTGGTAGACGATGTCGGCCCCCGTCGCGGTTCAAAGAAGGCCTGTCTTATACAGCTTTAACTGGTGCACTACATCTAAAAATGTTGAACATGAAGTATACGGCGATACCTAACAATGGGATTTAGCATTAAATCTATTTTCCATGTTTTTGCACCAGTTTTCGACTTCTGCGATCCCAACCCTTGTCAAAACGAAGGCATATGTACACCTAAAGCGGAGGGTGGGTACAACTGTACCTGTGGATCAGGATTCACTGGGAACTGGTGTGAATCAGGTAGGTGACGCTTAATACTAGTAATTTCTCATGTCTATAAGAAAAAGGCAAATATGTTGCACTGGGAATATTGTTAAGATTGAATAATAGATTATAAAGCACACCCCCCCCCCACAATACATTACCCAGAGATTACACACAATTATCAGACTGTAGTAAAAGAATCATTATTTCATTTTTATTTTTAAAGAGCTTGAAGAAAGTGAAAATGACGATGATAGTGACACCACCACCTCCGAAGGTGAAGACACCAGTGACGTAACGGAGTCTTCTTCTGAAGATAGCACCGAAGGTGACGACACTAGTGACGTGTTGGACTCTTCTTCTGAAGATGGCACCAGAGGCGACGACACTAGTGACGTAACGGAGTCTTCTTCTGAAGATGAGGATAGCAGTGACACATCTGAGTCTGAAGGTGATTGAAATTACAACTTATTTCTCAGCAACAACAATCTGTAGTTTGCCTCTATTAAATGCAAAACCGGTACTAAGCAGCTACGAATCTATCGGTAATGCTAAAAAAAGGGCATCTATTTAAATGTTCTCTACCTCCTGTTAAAACAGGTTTCGATGCCTGCGACCCGAACCCTTGCCAAAACGGAGGAATGTGTTCACCTGATCCACTGGAATTTTACTCATGTACCTGTGAATCAGGATTCACTGGGCACTGGTGTGAATCAGGTAGGTGACACTTAACCCTACCTAGACCGGGGGGGGGGGTCTAAAAGTGCCCGCGGCAACTTTGATGTCACCTAGCGTCTGAACGGCTAGCCGTAGAACGGCCAAACTTGGTGACTTTTCCTACAATATTGTTGGCAACAATTCTCTGTCATTGGAATAAGATAATGATTTTTTGTGTTGCCATGGCAACGGGTTTCTGACAGGCATTTTTTGCTAAATTTAGTACTTTTTGTTTCAACAATAGAATTTTAAGGGTTTTATGTCAAGTTACTCATGGTTTCTAATCTTAATAACATCCCATATAATTTTCCGTAAATTTTATCATTAAATATGCATAATTTATGCTAATTTGATGACGTCATTGGCCAAAATCCAAGATGGCGGACCATATCATTAGAACAGGTATATACAGGTTATTTTCATTAAAATTTCATCAATACTTCCAATTCTTTTTCCAAAAAATGTTTAAATGAAGGTCTTTAGTATGTTTACAATGTATTTTAGGCTTTATCATGAAAAAAAAACTATTTTTGAAAATTCAAGAATGATGATCCAAGATGGCGGATATCTTAAATATGCATGACGTCATTTTATGACGTCACCGGTGTTGCTATGGGCAACATAAGACTTAGTACACCATCATATTCTGTCATAAACACTTTTGGTACAGTTATGTTGAATACCATTTAGTTTCCAGGGAAAAACCTATTTAGACGATTTTGGCCAATAAAATCACATTAATGACGTCATAATGACGTCATATTACGTCATAACGACATAAAAATTGTAGATATGATAAATTTTCACTAGTACAACATTCTCTAAAAATTTGGTGGTCATACGACTTACCGTTCGCGAGTTCTTAGGGGGGGGGTCAAAGAGACCCCCCCCCGGTCCCCCCC